>NC_135508.1:25345000-25360000 GCF_051989575.1 Stigmatopora nigra | reverse complement strand
ACTTCCACAAAGCGGTGCAGTGGGTGTAGGCTTTCGTTCCAACCCATAAGAGGAAACCTTTCCACCAATCTGCTATATTAGAAATCAAATTAGTTAAACTATCTGTGCTGGATCGATCGGAACAAAAACCAGCTCTCACAGCAGCTGTCGAGGACCGGATTGCCCAGGTCTGTTCAACCCATAAGAGGAAACCTTTCCACCAATCTGGTATTTTAGAAGTGCAATCAGGGGATAGCAGTCAGTTGCTTCTTGTTGCAGGAGAAATCAAATTAATTAAACTATCTGTGCTGGATCGATGGGAACAAAAACCTGGACTGCCCAGGTCTGTTCAAGACTGATTCATAGGTGTTTAAAATCTTGAACTACATTATGTTTTTCCTTGGACAAAAATGTTGGGGTCAATGTTATTTTTGTTAAGTACATACAGACATTCTTAGACATGTTTAAATCCAGTTGGGATTTTTCAAGCCAGCTATTCACTCTCGTCATTGCATCTCTGAGTTCCTGTGCAGCATTTTTTTTGTAATTTGCGGGACATATAGAATGGCATCATCGCCATACATTTGGCAGGTGACAATCAAAGGACAGCAGCTTGGCAGATCCTTTATGCATATCCTATATTTTATAAGAAAAACACAATGCCCCTGGAAATCCGGAGCTGGACAAAAGTGTGGGAAGAAGAAGCAACGCCTCTTTCAGAATGTATGGGCTGCTCTTTATGTGATCCACAATTTGTTCTGCTACTATCTTTTCCAAAAGACCTTCGAGACGTCTGAGGATTAGGGGTTAGGGTTAGGTATTTAGTTGTTGGTCATTGCCGGGTTCCCTGATGGGCAGGTGGGTGAGTGGTTAGTGTGTCAGCCTAACAGCTCTTGGGTCTGTGTGGAGTTTGCATGTTTTCGCGGGCCAGTGTGGGCTTTCTCCGGGTAATCCGGTTTCCTACCACATTCCAAAAACATGCATGCTAGGCTGATTAGACACTAAATTGCCCCAAGATATGGGTGTGAGCGTGCATGGTTGTCCGTCTCCTTATGCCCTGCGATCGGCTGTCCACTGATCTAGGGTGTCCCCCGACTCTGGCCCAATGTCAGCTAGGATGGGCACCAGCACCCACCGTGTCCCTTGTGAGGATAAAGCGGTTCAGAAAAATGAACAAATTCATGAATGTATGACAGACCACTTCCAAGGTTCAGGGAAGAGAATTACTGCTGAACTTAAATGCTTCTATTTGAAACTTTATAGTGAGTAGATAATACTATTTTTTATTTTTGTTATTGTAAAAAAGCATAAAATGCACCAAATTATTTCAAAATGGAAATGGAAAGGACTGACCAAATTTATGAATAGTGGAATAAATAACATTTTAACATGCTTTCTTCCTTTCATTAGTTAATCACCATTTAAAATTGTTGACTTGGATCTAGATCAGACATGGGCAAACTACGGCCCGCGGGCCACATATGGTTAGGCTTTTTAATGGACCGATGTTCTCCAAATAATGTTTTTTTATTTTTGGATTTTTTTTAAATTTTTTTATTTTTTTCAAGATGGCGCCGTCATTCATTTAAAAAATCTGATCTGCTTTTGGTGACTCACTGTGTGAAGTATGATAACCATATTTTCTCTGCAGTAATACATTCTGGTATGAATTGATATATTGATTTAAATGAAATAAAGACAAAATCAATTAATTGCAAAACATTGATTAAGGGTTGCGTCGCAAAGCTGCGAAACTTGAAGCCGCAAATTGAAGCAGAATTTAGCAGATGGAATATGACCTAATAGGCTAATAAATTGACTCCAAACCCACAAAGTATGGAAAAGTCTCACCAGCTAGGGAAGGCATGGGCAAACTACTGGCAGTAGCTCTGTCCACTCTTATTTGTTTTTCATGTTTTACAGCCCCTCTATTTTTTTATAAATTACATTTTAATATTTCTTGATACATTCCTTTTTACTTTATTTTGTACTTTATGCTTTTTACTTGAATGATGAGTTTGTTAATACTTTAGTCCTTTTTTCAGTTTATGTTTCATATGTAATGTTAACTATTCAGTTTTTTACATGAATTGTATCTTGTGCTGACCCGGCCCATCTGTCAAAATTCTAAAGTCAGTGTGGCTCCCGGGCCAAAAAGTTTGCCCACCCCTAGTCTAAATCAACATTTGCTTTATGATCTAAAAGTGCAGGCACTAAAAGATTCCTTGATTTCGAGGTTAATCTCAACATTCCAATAATTACATTTAAAGGTTCATGCGCTAGTTTATCAAAACATGTCATACATTATATGTGTCAAGAGCAGCTCCTTTGTCCCTCCTGGCTTGCCTTTAAGCTCGAGAAGCTGCGAGTGATTCTTGATTACTAACTGATGTGGGTATTTAAGCCCCACGGAAGTGGTGTTCAGTATTAGATCGTCCTGCGTGATACAGCATACATCGCTGCAAAGGTACTATTCTCCATGCTCAGGTTTTGTTTCGTTTTGGGATGTACGAGTCCTTGTTATTTTGTAAGGTGTTTTCAGCCATTAAAATTACTATCCTGAGCACAGTTTGTCTCGTTCCCTCCTGCTTCCCCGATATTGGGTCCAAATCCATCCCATCGCACCACAATGTCTGGGCGCGATCATAACAGTACGATCCGACTAAATGGACCCAGCCGGAAGCCATCGACGCTCGCGCTGGCGCTCTCGTCGACGCCAGCCACCCAGCTCGAATCCCACCGGCCACATGGAGTCAGCGGGAAGCTCCCCAAAATCTTTTTGGGGATTTATAATGACTACGCCGTGGAGTGAGACCACAGAGATGTTCCGGCAGCGGAAGAATCCTGACTAGGAGGTAATTCTTTGCCTCCATCTGCCCCGGTCGAACGCCCCAGCTCAAGTTTCACCGGCAACCCACCCCATCGCTCACTCCGTCGCGCTAGGCTCCTAGCACAGCTAAGTGAGCACAGCTAAGTGAGCACAGCTAAGTGAGCATACCCAAGTTCCGACGCCCCCTCTTCATCACCTGAGTTATCTGAATTCAAACTCCAGCGATTCTTTTCCTCAATGGAGGGAGAATCCCCAGCCTCCATTGGCCCCGTTGGAACGCCACATCTATGCCGGTTGAGATTTTTTTGATTGTGAGGATGACCAAGAGCTAATTGATTTGTGGGACGGAGATTTGAACTGGGACTGTGATTTCATCAGCCGATTCGGACTTCAATGCGCCCCCCCTTGAAGGACGTTGACCCCGACTCCTCCGATTACGACCTGGATTACCCCAACCAGTATTTGCCGTGTTGGCTCGCCATGTACAATGGACCACAACGTGGCGGCCGGCAAGGAGGCTCAGGCAGGAGTTTCGAACACTGCCCGTCTTGTCCTTGTGGGCAGGCGCAGCAGGGAGGTTTTTCCCTCGTGTCGGTTGCACACCGACAATGGACCACCATGTGGCAGCCGGCGTGCTGTGCCATCCACCCGGAGGAGGCGGCGAGCGTCCCACCACAGGGACAAGCGGAAGGAGGTCCTGGACGCTCGAGCCCATGTCCAAGCTCCTCGCTCGAGTCCATGTCCAAGCTCCTCGCTCGACTTTGCCCGTCCAAGCTTCCTGTATTCCTGTGCCGAAGCCACGCACAATACTCCCCTTGCCGGCTAGACCGCCAGTCGCACCCGTGCCCAAGCCACGCACTATATTCCCTGTGCTGGCTAGACCGCCAGTCGCACACGTGCTGAAGCTGTGACCCAGGTTTCCCGTGCCGGCTGAGCCGCCAGTCGCACCCATGCCGAAGCCACAAACCAGGATTCCCGTGCCGGGAGGGCACCCAGTCGCACCCGTGCCAAAGCCATGAACCAGGCTTCCGGTGCCGGCTGGCCCGTCTAGTTCCTGCCTGCCAAGTTCCTGCCTGCCGAGCTCCCGCCCGCCGAGCTCCCGCCTGCCGAGCTCCCGCCCGCCGAGCTCCCGCCCGCCAAGCTCCCACCCGCCGAGCTCCCGCCCGCCGAGCTACCGCCCGCCTACTTCCCGCCCACCTAGTTCCCGCCCACCTAGTTCCCGCCCACCTAGTTCCTACCCGCCAAGTTCCCGCCCGCCAATTTCCCGCCCGCCAAGTTCCCGTCCACCTAGTTCCCGTCCACCTAGTTCCCGCCTGGTTCCCGCCCGCCCATAAGCGGCAGTGATACGCCGGGCCCCCTGGACGAGGGGGTTGGTGGCGGTGGAGACTCTCCAGGCCCCTTAGATGAGAGAGTCGTCGGTGGCGGCGACTCTCCGCGCCCCCTGGACAAGGGGGTCGGCGGCGGCAACTCTCCCTGCCCCCTGGACTAGGGGGGCGACGGCGGTGACTCTCTGGGCCCCCTGGACGAGGGGGTTGGCGGTGACGACTCTCCGCGCCCCTGGCCGAGGGGTTCAGCAGCGGCGGCGACACTTCGGGCCCCCTAGATGAGCGGGTTGGCGGTGGCGACTCTCCAGGCCCCCTGAGCAGCCAGGTTAAGGTGCCCGACAACCTTTCTAAGATTCTGGTGTCTATTGAGGGCAGGGGACTTGGCCAGCGCTTAAAAGGCCAGCGGGGATGCCTGCCAGACCGGCTACTCCTACTCCTCTCCCAACGGCAGTGCGGATGCCGGCCGGTTCGCCCTCCCTTACGGCTCTCCAAAAGCCGGCGCAGTCAGTTCCCACCCGCCTTCCCTGGCTGCTTTTCGCTTCTCATGGACATTCGGCATTAGGACATCTATAATTTATCCCTTAGAGGGGGGGGGGGGTATTGTCAGGAGCAGCTCTTTTGTCCCTCCTGGCTTGCCGTTAGGCTAGAGCAGCTGCAAGTGATTCTTGATTACTTCCTGATTTGGGTATTTAAACACCACGGAAGTTGTAGTCAGTGTCAGATCGTCCTGCGTGATACAGCAAACATCGCTACAAAGGTACTATTCTCCATGCTCCGGTTTTGTTTCGTTTTGGGATGTACAAGTAGAATTTCTATCATGAGCACAGTTCCTGCTACCCCGCTACTGGGTCCAAATCCCTCTGATTGCGCCACGACGTCTCGGCGGGATCATAACAAAATTAAATATAGCATTGACACTACTTGCAATTATTACTCACATTTTCATTATGAATGGGAGCATTGCATTTTAACTTTCATTAAAAATGACTGCTTCATTGTAAAAAACACACTGAAGTCAATCATTTGAGTAAAAAAATCACAAGTTAAGATAGTATTGCTGATAAGAAAACACAATTAACTAAATGAGGTTTTTTATATTTCACCTTAAATCAAATATCACAGTTTTATTGTTCAATTGATCTTGACCTATCTCTACAATGTATTTCTGGACTAAAAAATGCTCACAATTCACCCAGTACATCCTCAGGTAGTCTGAGACATTGGCTTACAACTCCCCTTGCTCATTTCTCTACTGCATGTCAGGAATCATAAGACTTCCATTATAGAAACGGGACTGCTGCTATGTGAGAAACACTATTCAGCACTTATTGGGTTTCTATAAACTGAAGTTTGTTATTCTTCCAGCTCATAGGCTTTTCAAAGAGCTCTCTATGTAGTCACTTTTAGGCTGCCAGAACTTTCATTTCAAAAGTTTGCTTCACAACATACACTGAGTGGAATGTTCACTTTTGAATTGGCTTTGACACGAAACAACTAAAAATATCACACTTTTTCTGTAATTACTACGCTGCCCTCTTTATAGTTGGTACCGTAGCTGGGTTAAAGGACTGCCGATGAATGTAATTGCTGTGTGCAGCAGAGAAAGTGTCGTGTCAGTTAGGTCCTGTTGTATAAATATAAGGTTACAGCTGGACTAACTGCCACTCTCTAGTCACTTAAAATAAACTCTTGGGGCCAAGAAGTTGTTAAGGAGCATGAAAATTCCTCTGCAGGTTTCAAAGTCATCTTTTGGGCAACTCCACCCCTTGATGGGAAATGCTTATTCTTGGTAGTTAAGTATTATTCATATTTAATTTCCACAATTAGAGATTTTTAAACACACAAAAAGTGGAGACACTTAATTACTGCAATAAAAAAATCCTATACATTATTTTTTTCCACATTCACTTCTGGGCAAGCATTACATTGAGTTGATCAGCATATTTACAATTCATTTTTTTCATTCATTCATTCATCTGAAGACAGCTGGAGGCTTACTCAGCTGTCTTCAGGCAAAAGGCAGACTACACCCTAGACTGGTCGCCAGTCAGCTGTAGGGCACACAGAGGGGCAAACGTCCATCCACACCCCTAATCATACCGCCATCAGTGGGAATTGAGCACGCGCCTGCCCACACCGAAGTCAGGCGAGTGAACCTCTACACCACGAGGCGGCTCTATTATACAATTTATTTTCAATTTTATTGGTTTGCCTTCCTTTGCTGGGTGATTTACATAATAAACCATAATCAATCATGTAGAGCAGGGGTGTCCAAACTTTTTGCAAAGAGGGCCAGATTTGGTAAGGTGAAAATGTGTGCGGGCCGACTTTTAGCCTGACATTCTTTGAACCATTAACATTAAATACAAATTAACTTTTTGGGATTTTTTTTTAATTACAAATGGCATACTTTTACTTTTACATTTAGGTTTTTACCGAAATCACAAACCACAAAAAATTAAGAAAACTATCAAGGATATCTAAGTTCATGTGAAACATCACATATTATTCACTATTATATGCTCACTGTAGGAACAGTGCTGAAAACAAAACAATGATCACTGCATATTCAAACTGTGATTTTGACCATCACAAAAAAAATAATTAACTGAGATTTAAGAATTTATTCAACTCAGAGGACTTAACAAATATCTTGCCTGCACTAATGTGAAGGGTGATACTGGGATCTTGACTGCAGTATGTAGTCCAGGTCTTCATCGCACGCTAACGAGAAAAAGTCAAACTCAGTTCCTTTTGCCTCTAACTGTCTCTTAATATCTAATGAAACGTCTTCAATTCTCCGTGCCACAGTATTACGAGCCAGGCAAATATTGGCAAACTCTTGCTTCTTCGCGGGACAAATTTTCTCAACCATTTTCATTACACAGTCTTTAATAAATTCACCGTCACTGAAAGGTTTGCAGTGCTTTGCAATTAGCGTTGCCACTTCGTAGCTTGCCTTTGTGGCATTTTCATTTGACTCACGGGCTCTTGTGAAAAAGCTTTGCTGTGCCGTTAAAACAGCTTCCAGTTGCTTCACTTTTTCACCGCGTTCGTTCCCAGTTAGCTTGTCGTAGCTAGCATGTTTCGTCTGGTAGTGCCTCTTAATGTTGAATTCCTTGAAAACAGCCACAGTCTCTTGGCAAATTAGGCAGACACAGTTGTTTCGTATTTCAGTGAAAAAATACTCAAATTTCCACTTCTCCTGGATGCGGCGGCCCTCCCGGTCAACTTTCCTTTTTTTGTTTACATGTTAGAAATGGGCTGGGCTGAAACAATGACGCAAGGGTCACGGCGGCCAGAGTGCGGCCACAGGGCTACTGCCATCTTCTGGTGAAGTGAAAAATAGCTTTTTGTACACATTTATTTTATACTGTGGTCAACAGTGCTGGCGGGCCGTGTATTATTGATTTCATGATAGAGGCCGTGGGCCGGTCAAAATTTGTCCTCGGGCCTTATTTGGCCCGCGGGCCGGACTTTGGACATGCCTGATGTAGAGGTAGTCTGTCTCAGAGTTTTTCTTTTAAAATGTGAGGCACAGGAAAGAACCTCAGAAAAATAATGGTGCAAAAAAACATATTTGCGCTGAATCTACTGCCGGCTGAGCAGTTATTAATAATAATAATCGGACATAGGCCCTGTCGTCATCATCAACAACAAAAGCCTGCTTGTCATCACACCCAGACACTGCATGACGAAATTGGTAGTGCTTCTCCATAAGTTGCATTTACTCGGCAAAAGACCTAAATAAGTTATAGTCACGGATTCGTAATTTTCGTGATTTGGTGAGACCAGGCTTTCTCGCAGGCGTAAGTATACGTCATTGCCTTCTCGCAGGCATAAGGATACATCATTGCCTTCTCTCGGTCTTAAGGATATGTCATCGGTTTCACCAACTATGATTGGACAGTGATAGAGTAGGCTGGCCAAAGCCAGAGTGAGCCAGCCAGAGTGAGCAAACTCAACCCACATAGGCCGACAGGGAAAAACAAATGGATTACGTTGCAGATTTGCTGGCAAAGCCATTTTCAAGACAGACTTTTCAAGAGAAAAAAGCTGGACATCATTGAGAAAGGTCGGACACCTCCAAAGCAATCAATCCTGTCGCAACTGGGAACGAACATTTTCAGCGCTAAATCGAATAAAAATGTATGCTAAAAATGCGACAGGACAGCTCATTAGCTTTGATGGTGATAGAAAAGGAGTGAGATAACTTTGCACTAATATATAACTGTTAATTTATCCATAACAGCACCAGACGACGGAGCCAAACTTGCACACGTGCGTGCTTCTTTATTTCAACTCACAGACAACCTCAAAACATGTCAACATCCGGGTCACACTGTATTACCCAATAGCCACTAGGTGGCGGTGATTAAACACACCTGTATAACCTGAAGCAACTAAACAGTTATAGTATCAATATACTACTCTCCTCCCCCTTTAACTATGAAGATCCTATTAAGAATTAACAATCAACTTCAAAAAATTTCTTTGCCTCATAAAATTTTATAACTTGACTTCTCAAATTGTAACTAAATTATTACTGCTAACACAACTATTAGACCCAATATTTCAGTCTTTGACATTCCAATCTCAGGAACTCTTTTTCACATTTTTGTATGAACAGGACATCTTTTATTTTAGGAACAATGTTCCTCACAACTGACCGATCACAAATTCAGTCGCTTAGGAGGTGCTCTTTCTCTCACTGGGTACCAGCGCCCGAGCACCTCTGGGGAACTGACTGCTCGCTTGGCAGGTGTAACTGTCTTGTCACAGGCCACTGAGCCTGGTGAAGGTGTTACATGTGTCTGTTTAGTCTGCATATGTTTCAATGGTGTCTCTTCAGGTGAGTACGGGCTACCACCTACTGCTCCAGGTGTGCCTCCCCCACCCACATCTGCGTGAACCACCATAGTGTAGTTGTTAGTGACGTCTAGCTGCTCATCTGGGAACTCCAATGTCTCTGCTCTGGACGGTTGGTTGTACAGCAGATGGTCAATGTGGACTGAGCGTCGGCTCACTCCATTCCACACCAGGTAGGTGATTGGTCCGAGTCATTTCCACTGTTCCTTTTGTCCACCTCTCCTTTCCTCCACGGAAATTCCGGATCATGACTGAGTCACCCTCAGACAGAGTCTCAGCTTCGAGGCGGTTTCATCGTGATAGTCTTTCTGCTTTTGTTGTTTTGCTTCCACCACTCGAGCGAGATCTGGTTTCAGTAAGCCGAACCTGGTCCTGATTTGACGTTTGAGAAACAGTTCAGCTGGTGCACATCCTGTAACACTGTGTGGTGTACTCCTGTATGACATCAGGAAGTTAGTTAGCCTGTGCTGCATTGTTATTGTGACATTTTGTTTTTTTCCTCGAGCACTTGTTTTAGCAGTGATGCTGTCACTGTCTGAACTGCTCGCTCTGCAGCTCCATCGGAAGCGGTACGGTAACCTGGTACCAAAGTCTGTTTTATTCCGTTGCTCTGCAGGAATGTCTTGCACTCCTGCGAAGTGAATTGAGGACCGTTGTCAGAAACAATCTCCTCAGTAAGACCGTAGGAAGAAAAGATGTTCCGCAACATCTCAATTATTTGGCTGCTGTTGTTGTTGCCATGGCGATGAACTTAAGCCATTTTGAATGACTGTCCACTAATACTAAAAAGTCCTGTTGATCTTTCTCTGCAAAGTCAATATGTATTCGCAGCCAGACTCTAGTTGGCCACTGCCAGCTGTGTAGAGGTGCTGCTGCTGGTAGTTTGCTGACACTTTGACAGGCCTCACAATTTTGATAATGCTTTTTCCAGGCGATTTAACTCGTTCTCAACTGCATTCTTTAGTTTGTAAACCATTGGTCTGGCCTTCCTGAAGACTGGTTTGGTATTTGGCTTTACTCTAATGTTGGCCTTAAAATCACGAATAGTGCCTAGCTCCTCCGAAAACACTGCTTTTTGGCTCTCCAACATTGCCTTCCCATCCGCGTTGTTACAACCCCCTGCTGGTATTGCTGAGAAGATGCTTGCCCAGTCTAGGTTTAAGTTTGTGAGCCAGTTACGGCCAAGGAGGGCTGGTCTGTCACTTTTTACGATCACTAGTGGTAGATCACCACTCTGGTTTCCATACTTTGCCTTAACAGTCACTTGTCCCATCAAGGGAATGTTCTCCCCGGAGAAGGTTGACAGCTGCACTTTACTTACTTTCAATGGCATATGAGAGAGATGCTTCTTATATACTATTTCAGAAACAGGTGTTACAGCAGCTCCTTTGTAAAGTTGCATCTCTGTCGGGCTTCCTTCTAATTTGACCTGTACTGTAATTTCCTTCTTCCAATTTCCGACAGTATGTGTGGGATACACGGCATTCAAGTGATATGACCCAAACAGTTCATCATTAACATATCCGTGTTCTCATTTTTATTTTCAGTTACATACTGTGTGTCTTTGCCTATTTTTAGTTTTACACATCCTTGCTATGTGTCCTACTTTTGAACACTTGTGGCATGTTTCTGTTTTATACCGCCATACTTGAGCTGCGTGGTTGCTACTGCCACATCGGTAACAGGGTTGGGGATTTTCTGCTGTCTGTGGTCTGGAATTTTCACTTGTGGTTTTACTTTGGCATTCGCTGGTGTTTTGCTTGTTTTCTTCTTGGGTTTTCACTCTGGCAGGTCATTTCATTTTGTTGGCAAATTCCAACGTATTCTTTGATGCCATTTCGATTGATGGCGACAGTTTGCATGTTTTTTTAAATGTCAGATCTTGCTCCGTGAGAAACCTTCTCTGAACAGCCTCCACTCTCAATCCACTAACGAATCTGTCCCTCAGTGCTTCATCTAAATGGGGACCAAATTCACAGTGGGTGAATAGCTCCTTTTACGCCACAACATAATCTGACACAGACTCGTTTTCTTTCTGATTCCTTTTTTTTTTTATTTGAATCGCTCAGCGATCACCAGTGGTTTTGGTTTGTGATGTGACGATAAATTTCCGTTTAGCACATCATACGAGAGGCTACTTGGCTTATCTGGTATGCAGAGGTTTTTTAACAGTCCGTAGGCTTCTGCACCCATTACAGACAGGAAAACGTTGGCTTGCTTACCATCCTCCACTTCATTTACGATCATCCATTGCTCAAACCTCTCCAAGTAGGACTCGAAGTCTTATTGACCTTCTTGGTATTCGCCGAGATTTCCGATGAACCTAGCCATGATGCACCGCCAACGTTAGCTTAGCAACTCTTGCCAATGCTAGTTTTCAAAGTCCCGTTACCTCCGTGTAACACCTTAATTTCCACGTACTGAAACTGGTAATCCCTTGAGGCTTGAAAGGGATCCCATCCTCATCGCCATTGTGATAACTTTGGACTAATATATAACTGTTAATACATCCATAACAGCATCAGACGACGGAGCCAACTTGCACACGCGCGTGCGTCTTCATTTCAACTCTCAGACAACCTCAAAACATGTCAACATCTGGGTCACACTGTACTACCCAATGACCACTAGGTGGCGGTGGTTAAACACACCGGCATAACCTGATGAAACAGTTATAGTATCAATATACTACAAGGAGGAAAGAAAGGAGGATGGATATTGGGTACAGTTAAAAATGATTTTTGATGAGTAAGATATGGCTATATTACAAAATAATATTTCAATTGTATGAGGTTATTATTGATGATTCCTTGTGTCGCAGCTGTGGCTGCAGTAGAGGTTTTATAGCCATAAAATCGTTTTTGGGGGTTGGATTGATTCGTTGAAGGCGCTACGAGAAAATCCACGCACCACCACTGGTCAAAGGTGAGTCATCTGCATGAACAGCACCAGGAGGTCACAAAACATATACCGTTTCAGTGTGACACTATGCTGCCTTCAATTTTTGGTTGCAAACTGACTTGCAGGCAATTACCACAGGCGCCGCACTGTGGGTTGTCCTTGTTCCTTTTTTTCCTGAAGTAAATCTCTAAAATAAGACATCAACAATCATGTGTCATGTGCGTGACATATTGCTAGACTGGGCAGCTTGCTAACAAAGTGATAGTAGTGCATATTGCGAGGGAGGTTAGCATGTTGACCTCACAGTTCAGGGGTCGAGGATTCGATCCTAGGATAGTCCTCACTGTGGGGAGTTTGCATGTTTTCCCCAGGATTGTGTGGGTTTTCTCCATGTACTCTGGCTTCCTCCCACATCCCCAAAACATGCTGACTAAGCTGGTTGGCATGTCTAAGTCCCATTTCTGAAATTGAGGGTTCAATCCTTGATAGTTCGAACATTTTATATGGAGCTAACCCCGTGTCTGTGTGGGTTTCCTCAGAGTATTCTGCTTTTATTCCACAAAAACAAGCACGGCAGGATGCTTGAGTACTCTAAATTGCGCCCAGGTGAGTGTGAGCGTGAGTGATTATCCGTTTCCTTGTGCTCTGCGATTGGGTGGCCATCGATTCAGGGTGTTCCCTGCTTGGTCCCCGTACTTAGCTGGGAAAGGCTCCAGCATTTCCCCCGACTCTTGTTAGGATAAGCGGTTCAGAAAATGAATGAACAAATTAATTAATAATGTTTGGCTTATGTTTTAGTGCATCTTTAATTGTTTTGTTAATGTTAGTACAGCAAGGTAAAAGATGTCAAGTGATATTTTCTTTGCAGTTTATCCTATTCACCTATGAACTTGAACTGACGGCTACGGTGTTTGAAACAGATCACATTTGTTTTCATTTTTTTTAGTTAACGCTAAGGATCAGTCTCTGGTGGTTCCTAAACATTTAAGGTCTGCGAAGGATGAATGCAAATACCCGGAATAGAAGCAGTTGATATTTCTATTTGCGAGGCTTGCCAGACAGCCAACAGTGTGGCCCTTCATTAGCTCAAGGGAACCTCGACTAGAAAGGGTTCAATTTTATTTTCCTGTAGATGGCTGCATTTAATCAAACAGTTTTTGGGTAAGGTCAGCTCCCCTTCTGCGTTCACGACAGTAAAATATATAGTATTTTTAAGAACAACAATTTGCAGACTTGTCAGGGTCCTTTCTTTACATCATATTGCATTTGTTGGTTAGGTGGTTCCTAGTATTGATTAGTGATTCACTCACAACAAATCTGACATGATATATTGATTGTACCAATGTTGCCATTTGGTCTTAAACTTTTGTAGGTTGTCACAGAATAATTTGTAAAGACGGAAATCCTTTTTTCAAAAGCAAATTCATAACCTTGTGTAACATTTGGGTTGGCAAAGATACACCTATACCAAGTAAGCAGGAGGTCGACTCAATTTTGAATGGGTAGTGCTACTACGTAGCCTTCTTTTTTAAGACATGTATGGAGGTGGATGCAATCACTTAATTATTTATTTAAATTGACCAAAATATGAATAAAGAAAAGACAGTACTCCAATTTTGCTATTTTTTACATGTTCTATGTCTTTATATATATATATATATATATATATATATATATATATATATATATATATATATATATATATATATATATATATATATATATATATATATATATATATATATATATATATATATATATATATATATATATATATATATATATATATATATATATATATATATATATATATATATATATATATATATATATATATATATGTTCGTGATGTTTTCATTTTCTCAATATCCTCCTTCCTGAGTAATTATGTATAGCATGGAAAAGCAGGGAACGCTTTGTTTGTAGTCACTCTGCACTTACTTACTGTTACTTATCTGTTATAAGAATCTCATAGAAAGTAGCATTGCAGTTCAAAGTGCTGCATCAAATCTTTCTTCGTAGAGATGGTAATTATTTCATGGACAAAGCTACACCCAAGGGTTGCTGATCTTCCCCAGCATTTCTTTTGCATTAGGAGAAAAGCTGAGGAAGCTTTGTTGATAAGTTAGGTGTTGGGCATTGGCAGTTTTGGAGGAAAGTAGCAATGGCCTCAAAGCTCAAAGTAAACATTGGCCTATGTTTGAACTATACACCTACATCCCTAAAATTTCCCCCACACACTCTCCCTTCCACATGCCTGCTAACACCCCCACAAATCCACTTTGCTAAATGTGCTTCTTGAAGCCAGGCCTTCTCATAAATCAGGGAGGAAAAGCAACTTTGACAATGGCTTACATCTGTAGCAGCTCAGGAAGCTCATATTTATGTGGCAATAACACAATCATAAAATTCAAACTGCAAAAACATAAGAGCATTTGATGGGTTCTTTCCAAAACATCGTTTGTCACCAAAAAGTTGTGTAATTGATCTGTTTTGTAATGGCAAACATTGTTGCTTACAAGGTTACAACAAATATTTACTTTTCCACAATGTCACATTGTTGATGTCAAATAACAGTAAGCACACATCTGCCAAGCCAATTTCATTGGAGCAAAATAAAATCTCCAAAATGTTGGGGAAAATGTGCAAGAGCCTAATGAAACCAAGGCTGAAAATGTTTGTCAAAATTCTGAAAGGTTCGTCTGGCTCAAACACAACACCGCTCCAACAAAATAATACTAGACCTAGGTTAAAGCATGCTGCTGGTGGCATCCTGATTGGAGCTTGTTTATCTTTAGTAGGACCAGGGGAAAGGTGCAGAATCACAGAATGTCCAGTCTTCTGTTAGGTGCCGGAGCATATCCCAGACAAATTTGGGTATCAGGTGAAGGGCACCCTAATCGGTGGCCAGATAATCAATCGCGGGGAACAATGAGACAGACAACCGTTCACGCTCACACTCAAACGTAGGTGCAATTTCAAGTTCAAGTAGTCTACCATCCACCTTTTTTGATTTAGTTGGAAACCAGACTGCCCACAGAAATCCCAGTGGGGCAGCCCGGTGGATTGAGCGGTTAGCACGTCGGCCTCACAGCT
>NC_135508.1:25300000-25340000 GCF_051989575.1 Stigmatopora nigra | reverse complement strand
CTCTCCCTTGTGTCGTCATACCTATCCTACAAATTTGGGACTCATTGGCCAATTTTTAAGGGTTTAGTTGATAGTTTTGTGAGAACCGTGGAACGAATAACTGAATTTTCATATAAAGTACTGCTATACTTACAAATATCTCTACTTATAAAAAAATTCTGGAACTAATTAATTTCGTAAGTAGAGGTACGACTGCATTAGTAAACCTAGCATGGATATTTGAAAGTGTTATTGTAATTATGCCAAATATTGTAAATCATCATTTAATGTTAAATATGATCTGAAAAATAATATAAATAAGCCTATGATTGTTTATTGGCCATTGTCGCTAAATATGCAGAGAAGTGGTATCTTTTTGGGACATTTAAAGCCAAGGTGTCTTCCAATTCTGAAATGACAGACACCATTATTTTACAGATAAACTTGGTTTGATAATCTTTCTGATTTTAAACACTTAATCATGAAATCACTTAAATGATCTACTGAAAAATCTAAAGTTCTAAAAAAGGAATGTAGCAGGCTGCCCAAGGACATTGGTCTCACTATATTGTCTTACCTTGGAGCTTGATGTTGTTGCCAAAAAAAAAAAAAACTCAACTGCAGTAAAATTTCATAGGATAAACTTTGCTGCTGGGGCTTCCATTACAGTTGTGAGCAAATAATCCTGGATCTGAGTTCATGATAAAGATTGTGTAAGCATTCTTCATTGTCAACCAAGCTATGTAATCCTTATTAAACTGTCCTTCCCCAGTGCGCATCAGGGTAATCCTGAACACCTAGGCGAGTTAGCTAAAATAGCTTGATAAGGAATCCCGTAAAGGCGGATCTGACCATGCATCATCTTGAATCCATTTCTAAGCTTTCTATAGACTGCAGCAATTACTGGAACTATTAAAAAGGAACAATTCAATTCAAGCTCAAATTAGCAACACATGTCCCCATTTGATTTTTCAGTTCTTTAAAGCACCCCTGTTGTCATGAAATTCTTATTTGAATGTGTGTAATTTAGTTTACTCATGAAATTGTGGTCTTTGGTCCAGTCTTTAAAAAACGTACATGTTAATTACCGGTGCACGGAACTAAGAATGCAGTGTAAACTTAAGTAATTTTAGTACCTCCTCACAGACAACATTTGCACTACGTTAGATTTCGGAAATAGGAGCATCTGTTGAGATTGTTTTTTTCATTTTTTGTTTAGTTTGGCTTTGCTACTTGTTTGAGATTCATAAAAAATGTTGGTCTTGTTTGACTGTTTTTTGGTCAATTGATTCTCATTGTTTCTCAGTGAGGTCACTGACGCTGTAGCAGTAACTTGGCGTGACTTTGGCGCAGGCAGTGTGGAATCGGTTCCTACTTTGCGGCGGTGTGATTGTGAGTGTGAATGGTTCACTGTCTCTGTGTCCTGACAACTGATTGGCGACCAGTTCTGGTGTTGTCTGCCTTCAAACCGAAGTCATCTGGGGTAGGCTCCAGCACCCCATGACACTGACATGGATGAGCAGTGTTGGAAATGAATGAATAATTGAGCTTGCCTTTTTCTCTATGATTCGGTTTCTCCATGACCTCAGCCTTTCACCACAATCTTTTTGTCATGTCAGAGTCTTGGCATTTTTAAAATATATACTTGTTTTGTACTTTGTTATATTTTTCATAACTTCTTTTGAAATTTTAAAGCCAAGGAATTTTCATTATTTAATACATCACAATAGTGTGCCGACCTCACAACTCTGGGGTCCTGGGTTCAAATCCAGGTCAGTCCACCTGTGTGGAGTAGGCATGTTCCCCTCGGGTCTGTGTGGGATTCCTCCGGGTACTCTGGTTTCCTCCCACATTCATGCATGGTAGACTCATTGGACACTCTAAATTGCCCCTATGGTGTCCCCGGCCTCTGGCCTGGAGTCAGCTGTGATAGGTTCCAGCGGTTCAGAAAATGTATGTACGAATTTACATCGCAATGTTTTGAAATTTACTCAATATTACTGTCACTAATATTTTTCAATTTAAGGAATCATTGTGAGCATTTATAATTCGTAAACATTTTAAAGAACGATTTGAGTTGTTTTGGCTGGAACAAACAGATGAATGATTATAATTAATATTTTTTTTTGTAATTAGTGACAAATTATGATGGGCTTTACACTGACCAATGAATAAAGAGTGACCAGTCCATTTGCTTTGAAGTACATGTCCAGACAAGATGACAGAGAGGACACTCTCCCAGTTACAACGTAATGCATAATGATTGTGATACCTAAAGTAACTCAAGTTTGGGAGAAGAAATTACAAAAAAAAGATACATTAAACGGGCACTAGGCAATGATGAATATTACCCAATTGCTGGATGATTTGTTTTCTTTAATCTTTACTGTTCATATACAACAAACTTATTCATCAAGTATCCTCTTCAACCTGTATTGTATTTATTTAATAAGGGGCATCACATATTAATGAACACGTTTATATTTATGTTAATGAGCATATATCTGAAAATATGCAAGATTGGAGCTGGGGGCTAATTTCCCTCTTTAGTACCTTATGCAGGGTGAAGGTAAACCATGACACATACACACATGCATCCGCACACCCGCACACACAATTATTATTAATTTTTTTTGAAGGTCATAAAAATGTGTAATCCACGCTGAAACTCGTAAGCGAAACCCACTGTAGCTACTAGGACTCAGCACTGAAGAAAAAAAGGTAGTTATAATAGGGGTGACCCTAGTTTGTGATTTTTCGATTATCACCGCCATGCCTGGTCTACATAAACTGTGATAATCGAGAGATTACTGTACAATTAATTAGTAATTCTTTCAATGCTGTTTTCTTGCTATAATACTGTAAAAAAAGACCACATGCATACTGCAGCATACTGCATGTGGTCCTTTTTATCCTGACGTATTAAAAGACTGTCACTAGATAGATGTCAAGTCGATATAACTGCAAGGGGAGGTTGTCACGATCAAAATAATATCTTAGTTTTTATTTTTTTGTGTTGAGAAGTTGTCCAAAAGATGCACGCAAGAAGTTCAAGTTTGAAAAGATTGCTGACCTGTTTGCTGGAGGAAATTTCATTTTAAAGGTTCTAAATCTCCTTATTGGTATAAGACGTTTTCATACAATTAATCAACACTTGAAAGCCGTGCAAGTCAATCCTCATCAATAAATACACTTTGAGACTGTGATTTTTCTTTTTTGGGCAGAATTTATTTAACAACTTTCTTTTCTTTCTAGATGTGGACGAATGTGCAGAGGCACTTGACAATTGCAGCATTGATGCCATCTGCCAGAACACACTGAAATCCTACAAATGTATCTGCAAGTCAGGTTACAAAGGGGATGGGAAACATTGTGAAGGTAAACCTTTCCATTTTGTTAACTCTTCTACACGTACTTTGTTAGTGCAACAATCCATCGGTCCCGGTGCTATCGTGGTGATAACCGGTATTGTAAAGAGCCCACACCCGTTATAGCCTCCCTCAAAGTTAGCCATGAGAGCAAAGTGAGGGAGTGATATGTTGACAGAAGATTAGAAAAGCAAGGCGCCCAGTGCTCCTTTATGACAAAATAAAATGTAGCAGTAAATTTCCTCTATACACATGTTGGAGAGAATTAAGACTGTAGCTGAAATGCTAGTCAGATGAACTGCCAAGTAGTCAGGGGGATTCCCATCTAGGAGTTTCAAGCCTTTTTGACCTCCCAAACCCTAACACTTTGGATCAATATATTCCATAAAATATTATTGTCTTATTACAAAGTGAATATCAATGCTTTCTGTTTTTATCATTGGCTGTCTGGCATCCACAGCTTCTTGCCTGTGGGCTATTCAAGATTAATTTGTGAAGCTTTGGTCAAGTATTTGCATAATTCAGCCTTCATCAATGACAGGTTTAATGTTAGCAGGCCGTTCCTTAGTACAGTAATCCCTCGATCACTGTTTAATGTAGACCAGACATGGTCTGATAAACGAACAAGTAGGATCACTCCCATTATTACTAATGGCATGCACCACCATATCGCCGGCCGATGTCAACGGCACCTGTCAGCGGATGCTCGGCCAACGCCCCTGGCATGCGCCACCGGCCGAATGGTGGACAAATTAAACTTCCTCGTTGCGTCGCCTCAACGACCCGCCATCCTTGCCGGCCAGAATGGTCTATTTTTGGACAAGGCCGATGCCATCCACCATAACGTCGCCCGGGACTTGCATTTCTCCCCCAAAAAATCCCCCTTCGGTGGGGCTCTCTGGCGTCAAATTCGCCGAGCAAGTTATATTTTTTCAAATAAGTGCCGTTGCACGGTACTCCCATTTCTGATAAAAATGCACCCTCACACGAGCTCCTCAGTTGAATGACAGTACTCTGTCTTCCGCCATTTTCCTAATGTCAAGCGGAAGACGGAATGAGGGTAAATGAGAGGATCCCGGTTGGAACAGTGAAGTTACAAGTAGATGTGAAGTGAAGTATGTAGAGCACTTCAATTATAGTGATACTTATACTTATGAATGCCTACCCATACCAAATATTTAGGTTAGGAAACTCAGCATATGAAAAACATTCTAAGTTACAAAACCTGAAATTCAAAAAAATCAAACATACTTTACGCATAACAACATTCATTCACACCAGTCAGTTTCTTCTGGAACACCATGGAATTATACCACATATTTTCTTCATGGTAGTTTATTAGATTATTCTTCTCATTCCACTTCACTTTTCTCTGTGACAGGAGTACGGCACCATCTCGTTTTCTAGCTCGAATCTCTGGGCGGGGCATTCAGCAACACCCAGGCTGCCACTGACAGTACAGTTACTGAGATGAGGGGGGTGGGAACTGCTTTCATTTTGGCTTCTGTTTGGTGTGGTTGCACAGTTTTTGGGAGGTCATTGTTAAGTGAGGGGTGCTCGTGGCAGGTGAGCAGACGTCAGATCTGTTTTTCACGGACAAGGAGTTTCGGCACCGTCCGACTTACAGTCTACTCAGTACCTATCTCTGAAACTACCTTGACCTGAGATTGGTGAATCCACGTAGACATTTCAGCTATCTTTACTACTGTGGGGGTAGTGAGTTGAACCACAAATGGGCCTTCCCAGTGTGGAGAGGACTTCCTTTTCATGACTCGGATCAGGATCTGGTCACCTGGCTTCACCACCTCCTGTAAGGGAGACAAAGGGGATAACGGCAGCTTACATGTTCTTTGGAGATGTTTCTCTCCACCCACTCTATGAGTGGATCTGCTTCACCCTTAGTCTCTTGCCATGTTTCAACTTCCCCAAGGGGAAGTTGTCATGGTCTTCCATGAAATATCTCAAAAGGTGTTAATCCCGAGCAAGTTGGTACTATCCTCATATATGTTTTGACCAGTGACAGACATTCTGGCCATGGCTTCGTTAGCTCTTCCAAGGTTTTCTAAAGCCTTAGTTTTATTGTACCATACGTTCTCTCTACCAGTCCCTATAAAAAAATTAAATAGTTATAGTTATTTGGACCTGTTGGCACATGGAACACATGCTGTACCATGTCCATCATCCCCCCTGTTGAGACATGGGACTTTCCATGGCTCAGTTTGCTACCATTTGGAATACATTCTCTGGTAAGCACGATAAGCCCTTAGCTGTGTACAGGCCGTCTGCAGACTGTTCTGTGCCTTCATGTATCCATGCATCTTTTTTTTCTGTGGTGTAATGTTTTGCCTGTCAATTAATACTGTTTATCGGATTCACTCGTTTTTTGTTGTTGTTGTTTATACTTTGCAGTAAGTGTTTGTGCTGTTTCTTTAGCTGCTACATCTGCTCTGGCATTTCCTCTACTGATTCTGTCATTGCCTTTAGTATGTGCTTTACATATGCATACAACTATGTATCTGGGCTTAATACACCAATGAACAAAAATCACAACAATCTCATTTATTCCATAAGTATAGTTTGGGAAAATCACAAATTAACTAAGCATACTAAAAATAGGAAAAATACAAAAAGCAAAAGGCTGATTTCTCCTCAGGAAAACAGCTTTCCCGTTGTCTGCAATAGTTACATTCACATCGATTAATATCCAGAAACAAATGTATACATTAATAATTCTTAATTGAACTGAACCCGTTGAAATGTAACCACCCCCTGTTCGTCAGATTTAATATTTTTAGCCATTACTTATAAAATGCATACTAATCAAGAAGTCCCAATTCATTCAATAATGTGTATCGTGTTGCATATTAAACTGTTGTTTAAAATTCAAAATCCCCCAATCTAGTAGTTTTTTTAAATTAAAAGTAACATTCCATTGTCTTTTTAGTTTGTCTATCATCTCCCATAAAACTTTTGTAATCAATATTTTTTCAATAGTCAGGCATAACATTTAAATCTAGTTACATTTCTATCCATTGTTGTTTCTCTATTTCTGGTTGCTTATTTTAACCCTTTGTAAGAAAGTTTAGTCTCAATTGAAACGCTTTCACTTTTTTTTCAAATCCAGGTCGGTCCACCTGTGGGGAGTTTTCATTTTATTCCCAAGCCTGCGTGCATTTTCTCCTGGTACTCCGGTTTCCTCCACCCACATTCCAAAAACATGCATGGTAGGCTGATTGGATCACTCTGAATTGTCGCTAGGTATGAGTGTGAGTGTGAATGGTTGTCCGTCTCCTTGTGCTCTGCAATCGGCTGGCCACCGATTCAGGGTTTTCCCCGCCTCTGGGCCGAAGTCAAGAGGGATAGGCTCCAGCCCCCCTCTGCGACCCAAGTGTGGATAAAGCGCTTCAGAAAACGAATGAATCAAATATGAATAGCTAGGATTATCTCACATTGTCGCACATTGGCTAACCATTCCAATGTGTATAGCAACAATAGTGAAGCTAAGTGAATCGGCTTCATCAGCAATGAGAGAGAACAGGTACAGAATTATGAATAATGTGTGCCTATTTTCTTAGCTATTTTTCACCTGTTTCAAGTGTATCAGGTTTTATGTGATGTACGCGTCTCAATCATACCGACCTACATTCACATTTGTCACTTTAGAGACTACACTTTTAAGTTGTGTCAAAAAAAATTCTTTCACCATTATTAGTGGTCTAAGCAATGCGTGATTTGATGTGTACTGTGCAACCATCTTTCTAATGTAGGCTATTCACTATCTGTGTTTTGTACATTGCTCTAAACGAATTTTATCTGCACGTTTGGCATTATTTTTTGGAAGGTCGTCTACATTTCATGATTACAAACATTTTCGGGTTGTCCAAATCTTCTATTATGACATTGGAAGCCTGAAGACTGCCTAAAAGTAATGGAGAAGAATCTACAGAAAATGTGTGTTCATTAAAAGAGAAGTGGGTAGTTTTGTGCTGAGTTTAGTGAATTCCGTTGATGTGTGGGAAGAGGTTACTTGGAGAGCAGAGAGTGTTCTTTGTCTCGGTCCCATCACTCTACTGTCAAGTCCAATTAAGCCTTGAGAGCGGCAGCGTCAAAGAGAAACTGAGCGACCAAGATCATAGAGCCTAAATGGGCAAGCAAGTGCTGAGTGCTTTTGCGTACTGTTCGCAATCCATCGTGTTCTGGTCTCCTCAATGGAGCCCTGCAGCCATCATCATAATCATAACAGACAATCTCACTCTGTGTCAAACCAATCTGCCATCTTTCTGTAAACGTGAGCTTCTGCTCCTTGTTTTTGTGACACATTTCTTAAGTTGCCACACTCGTGAATACATTTTGTGATGTTATTTATGCATTTTAGATATTTCCTTTTTGTTACTTTTATTTTACCATTTGTAATGTTTGGAACATTCCCATAGTGCTTGTATAGATAGACAATAATTTGGTATTTTTAGCAGTATTAGAAGTAGTGTTTTGGTAACCTTTCAACCTCCCGATGACCATGCCTCGCTTGCTATTTAGCAGCCAGCACCTTAGTTCCTGCCTAGCTACTTCATTGTGATTGCCTCCTTTTTTTTTTCTTTTTCACCCACATTTTTTGCACTCTGGTCCCAAAGAAGAAAGTGGCGTATTCTAGGTTCGGCCCAAAAAAATATAGAAATTAAGCGTGATATCATAAAAGAAGAGAAAAGACAAATACCAACGCACATCGGTGAAGATATACTGCATTCAGATGAGTGTGTGTGATATGATAATAATATATCATTAATATTGTCAACATGTAGATCTCATACATCAAAATATATTTTATATTCCAATGTATGATTGACTTATAGGCAGATAAGTTCCAATGGCACAAGGGACCCTCTCTCGCAGCACGGGACGGTGGTTGGAAACCACTAAAATAAACTTTAATATACATCTAATCTCATCTCATTTCCTGAACCTAGCTGACTCCGGGCCAGAGGTGGGGGACACCCAGAATCGGTGGACAGCCGATCGCAGGGCACAAGGAGACGGACAACCGAGCACACTCATACCCATACCTAAGGGCAATTTAGAGTCTCCAATCAGCCTACTGTGCATCTTCTTGGAATGTAGGAGGAAACCGGAGTACCCGAAGGAAACCCACACAGGCCCAAGGAGAACATGCAAACTTCACACAGGTGGATGTGACCTGGCCGATGTAACAACCGCTCGTGCCACCGGGCCTCCGTAATTTATAATATAAAAAATAAATGTGATAAAATTGAGAAAAAGTGATTTTATTTCTTAAAAAATCATGATATAGTTTTTGGGCAAACCGGCGGCCGAATGGTTAGTGCATTGATCTCACATTCCTGAGATCGATTTTTCAATTCCAGATACAGACCTTCCTGTGTGGAGTTTCTATGTTCTCCGTGGGCTTGTGTGGGTTTTCTCCAAGTACACCTCCCACATCCCAAAAACATGCGTGGTTGGCTGGGATAACATCAAATTGCCCCTATGTATGAGTGTGGTGTGAATGGCTGTCTGTCTCCTGGTGCCCTGCGATTGAATGGCCCCAAGTCATAGTTTTCCCTACCTCGTACACATATTGGCTGGGATAGTCTCCAGCACCACCCGCTCCCCTTGAAAAGATAAATCGCACGGAAAATGAATGAATTAATTAAAATTTTGGCTTATCACCTGTGCTTACATTCAGATCAACATTAAACCATCACGCGAATAAGCCTCACTCGTCGGCCAATACACTTGCATGGTCACACAGACAATCACTGATTGTCAATGTTAAATAATTTTTGATTAATGCAACCTAAAAGTAAGTAGAGTAATATAACAAAGCAGGTTTCATCGTGCAATTTTGATGTGTTTTGTGGGCTGTCCCTGAACGCAGGGCGTGTGTGACTGGTGTGAGAGAAGGAGTGGTGGACGAGAGGGCAAGTTGGTTTCATTTTGTTGGCCTCATGGTTGTGTTCCATCCATGCTTTCAGTTACAAACAAACTATTGAAAACCCTCCGGCAGTAATTTTAAGCACAGTGTCTTAGTTTTTTTAACATTTTAATATGTTTAACTTTCTTCATATGAAGTAATCTGACATGAATTCTGACTTAAACTGTGACATTCGGCTTACGTGCAAATTCAAGCAGCCAGCAGAGTAACGGAACTTGAGGAATTCCTCCATACCCCAACCATCAGTTCTTCACCAAAATTAGCCAGTTACTGAATGGACCATCAGAGGTTTGAAAAGTTAAAGTGCCTGCTTTCTTACTCCCTTTTCTTTTTTTGTTTTCTGTAGATGTCGATGAGTGTGCGACCGAATACAACGGTGGCTGTGTCCATGAGTGCATCAACATCCCAGGCAATTACAGGTGTACATGCTATGACGGCTTCCGCTTGACACATGATGGGCACAATTGTTTAGGTGAGTGTGTGATTTTAGTGTGAGTGCGTACATAAAGGTGTACGCGCATATATGTGTGTTTCAGTATCTGCATTCTTATCCTTTTATTGGGGGAATTTTGCCTTTGAGAGTTTTGTGAGAAAATCTTATGAATTTATCAGAGTGGAAGTAAGTTCAAAGGGAGTCTCACTTTACGGTGCCAAAAGTCACACAAGTTTAGTCAAGTCCCCAAATTTTTTTAGCCCTTTTCAGAGATACCAACTCTGAAACAAGCAACACAAACTCTGGGACTGGGGACAAACCTCCCTAAGCTCTGGAAATCCCCAAAAAGTTGTCACTTATTTTTTTTAAGCAACCTTTGCGTAAATGTACATTTCCAATTGAAATGCCTCGAAATTCACAACATGGCCACGGCTTCCACATTGTACTTCCGTCTTTGATACAATCACACTATTAACCGGATGTATTCGGTAAAACGAGTGCATTCTGAATCATCCGAGTTTCAAGTTCTGGCAAATGATTCGTCTTGTGCCACTTCAGCATGGCAATCGATTCAGAATCGATTGCATAGGTAGCTTTATTGCTTTAACATTTTTGTTTTTGTTTTTTTTCATATGGGAATTAAGTATTATTAAGGCTGACTAAACGACTAGTCTTTTGTTTTGAAACAAATCCTATCATTTCCGGGCTTGTTCTAAAGGAAAAAGGCGTACACAGCACTGGTAAGTCTCATCAATATGCCTGCTTGGGGTAAGAGCAAAATGGATGGCAATTTGAATGAAACTTCTATTGGTTTGCATTCGATGAAATATCCCATGTTGAAGCCGTCTCCAAAAGGACCGACATTTGCACATTGCACAAGTGCAACTTCAGCGTGACACATGGTGGAATTACTGATTGTAAAACGCATGTAGAAGGACTCAAAGATAAACTTATTTTCATTATACTGTATTTTTTTTGCCTAAACACAATATTTCAATCAATGTAAAACATAATAATAACACTGGGTGGCCCGGTGGCACGAGTGGCTAGCGCCTCGGCCTCACAGCTCTTGGGTCCTGGTCATGTCCATCTGTGTGGAGTTTCCTCTCACATCGTAAAGACATGCATGGACACTCTAAATTGCCCGAAGATATGGGTGTGAGTGTGCATGGTTGTCCGTCTCCTTGTGGCCTGCGATCGGCTGGCCACCAATTCAGGGAGTCCCCTGCCTCTGGCCTGGAGTCAGCTGGGATAGGTTCCATAACCCCCGCTTCCCTAACGAGGTTAAAGCGGTTCAGAAATTTAGATGAGCTGAGATAATAACAGTTTGATTTAAATTATCCTATGTATTTTTTTTAGATTTTATAATGATTTTGAGTGAATCTCATTCACTCCGAAAAAATGGGACAAGGGTACTCCTGAAATGGGGATCGACAGAGGTTGGCAGCTCTGCCTTTCGCACCAAAAATTGGCTGTGATCATACACATGCATTCCATTTTTGATTGGGACGGTTGGCAGCGGTCGATGATGATTTTATGGCTAAATACTTTGATTAAACTGATCAAGTGAAAGACTTATCAAGTATTGTATTCAATGTGGACACGACATGTTTTTCTTTTAGTTTTAGCCTTTAAAATTACAGCTAAAAAAATTGGCGATTTCAATTCAACTCAAAGTCTTGTGACTCAATAACGCCACCTCCAATAGTATTTCTTTACGTCAGCACAATTAGCCATGCTCATTCATTTTCTGAACCGTTTTATCCTCAATAGGGTCGCTGGGGATGCTGGAGCCTCTACCAGGTGACTTTGGGCCATAGGCGGGGACACCCTGAATCGGTCGGTGGTCAGCCGATCGCAGGGCATGAGGAGACCGACAACCATTCTCTCACACTCATACATAGGGGCAATTTAGAGTGTTCAATTCACAAGGCATGTACTGTCTTACGTCCAGTTTCGCGGATAATGTGGACCACATATCACTGCAATAATCAATCTCCCACCTGAAGCCTTTATTTATATGGGATAGGCTTCAGCACCCCTTGCGACCCTTGTGAGTATAAGCGGTTCAGAAAATTAAAAAAAAGAATAAATAATATGTGTCTCTTCTTGCTTTACATAGACATTAGCCCTACCTTGGCCTTTCTAACTGACCTAAAACCTTTCATTACAGCCACTGAAAATTAATTTGAGAGCTGTGGCTCATTCATGCCTTTAGCTTTAGCCAACAGTAGTGGGGCAGTAGTAGGTGCAATTAGTATCCCGAGTTGTCCTGGAATGGAGAGGTCAGTGCTTCAAATCCAGGCTACTACTGCTCACTTTTAAAGTTCCGTTGGCCAATGAAATTCTCCCTAATTTGCCCCCAGTGGGTTGGCAGCCACTTGGATAGAAGCAACACCTAAGGTCAGAAATTCCAAGGCAACTAGTCATTTATTCATACTTTCAACTCAAGTAGAATGAATTGACAATGACTGGCAGTTTCATTTTTGACAGCATATAATATAGTCACATGAATTGCTTTTTAAGATGGTGTTTTCTAATGAATTCTAATAACCCTCAGTGCAAACCCAAGAATAGAAGGAAAGAAAGGTGGAACTAAGGTTTCAAGGTTGGCTAGGTTTCTCCTGGTCTTGGGGTGGAGAATCTAATCAGCCTGATCCCAGACATGGTCAGACACTTGGAGCCCCTAAAAAACAGATATGCCAGAGGCTGCAGAGGCAGAAATTCTATTGATCCTTAAAAGTTCTGGTTGACTTCAGATTATTTGATCACTAATGTGATGCTCAAATGTTTTGTTGTTGTTGTTTTTTTTAATCATAGGCCCCAGTCCCTCATGTTTGTAACTTCCTCTCTTATAAGTCCCAAGACCAGTTTCCCTTTGCATCCCCTTCACTGCATTTTTTTTATTCCGTGGCACGTGCCACAGGACTCCTTGTAATTGCATATGTTGGCAGCATAATGGCTTCTAGCGGTGGCAGAAGGCAGTGGAAAATGACGCTGAACGCTGCCTTGTGTGCCTCTACAAGGACGCTGTGGTGTCTGGGGTGTCCACAGACTGCCTTAAGCTTCACAAAAATGTCAGGAAGTCAGTAAGGTGGAAGCAATAGTGAAACACAGCATATTGCTTTTTTCTATGATGAGCCAGATTTCACTCATGGTATAATTTAGCCGTGGGAAGCTTTTGTACACACTCAAACCACACAGTGAAAAAAAGAGGCAACATCATTCAAGAGCCTGATTACACCTTTTGTAACCATCATGGCTATTGGCTTGTGGAGATGAGGGACGGGTGGTCGTTAATCACCACATGGCCAACCTCTAAAGGATTTTAGAGTCTTAGAGAAAGCAGAGGAATCAATGTCAATTTAATCCAAAACACACATCCCCTTTACAATGAAAACCAGATTTAAGAAGTCTTATTAGTTCTCCGCCATTGCACTATCCTCCCCACTTATTTAATTCTTCTGATACTGGGCGCATAGGTCCAGAAATTATACTTTTTTTTGTGCATTCACTGTGTTTATTGAGTGGCAGTAAAGCTGTCACATTCTGATGGAGGTGTGGGTGTATCTGTGTGCATGTTTTCACCTCCCCTCTTAGCCAGCTGCTTTGTGTTAATTTGATTAACCCTGGGAGGTATATAAAGAGAATGTTTGTTATGCTGGTGTGGGAGTAATACTTATTTTACCTCGTGTGTGTCGTATGAGTAAGTCATGTTTTGTTTTCAGTCGGTGTGCGTCCTCCACCTGTTTATTTTGTCACCTGGATATTCAACTTTTGTGTTAAAAGAACTTGTTTTTGGACCAGCAAACCTCGGCTTCCTGTTTTCCCTTATCCTTGGTTTACTTCATCGCAGCCGACAGAATAACAGAATACTCCCACCAATCAACGAACCAAGTGATACACCAGGTATCTCCGAACCAAGTAATGCGTTCCCCAAGTTATCTTTTTTGATTTTTCGCCTGCCGTCAACTCTCCTCCTGCCTACTTGCCTCCGCATCCCTCTCGTTATCCCTCTATGGGACATTCTTCGCTGCCTCCGCCTCCCTTTATGAAGAAACACATTCATTTTGAATGGGAGTCGGACTCAGACCTGTTTAATTACAAGGATGGCCCGGAGCTTGTTAACTTTCTGGCCTCCGACTCCAAAGAAATCTAATTTAAAACTATGTCGCCTATGTTAACATAATTAAGTCATTATCATCAAAGTTTTATTGAACAGGAATTAAGCAATATCCCCAAATTATTCCCAAATAAGAAAAATTCACACCAACCTAATTAATTATGGCAACGTTGCTTAACCTTGCTTTAATTTTTTTCTTTTTCTCCCAATATTACACAAAAGATAAAGTGCTCACAGATATTTCCATCACCAAAAGTTGATGCACTTGAAACAAAACAACTTCCGGTTCATGTAAATACAGGAAAATGACATAAATCTCGTACAGCTCTAGGGTCCTGGGTTCAAATCCAGGTCATGTCCGTCTGTGTGGAGTTTGCATGTTCTCCCCTGGCCTGCGTGGATTTCCTCCGGGCACTCTGGTTTCCTCCCACATTCCAAAGACATGCATATGGATGCAAGATGGCAGCGTTCACGCAGGAGCCAGTGGCAATAGCTCTGTACACTCTTTTGCTTTTCGTGTTTTACAGACCTCCTTTTTTAATTACATTTTAATATTTCTTAATACATTCCTTTTTACTTTACTTTGTACTTTATAGTTTTCACTTTAATATTTTTACAACTTTCCTTGTTCTGTTTGCCTGGCTCCTTTTTGGAACCATTCAGCCATGCCTACGCTGTCACACTAGCTGTAACAATATGCAGCAGAAGGAGCAACACCTCGGTGCCGCTGGAGATTCGGAGCGGGACAAAAGTGCCGGGAGAAGAGGTAATGCTTCTGACCAACCATTCCATCGTGAGATAAGATGGAAGAGCTGTTGGCGCTTACCAACAACGTAGTCGAAGGGCTCTACTCTGCTACTGTTGTCTTCAGCTCCAAACTACTGAGGAACTGTGCGGATAAGCTTGGAAGAGTGACTCTGCATATTCTCTACCTCGGTCACAGTCTGCAGAAGTTCCCCATCTTGTGGAAGTCTTTGTGTGTGTGTGGTACCAGTTTTTGTACAACTTTACGTCTTTTGAGTCTGTATCTGTTTTTGCTACCGCAAACAAACTGGCGCCATTCATGTGGCAGCCGGTGGTGGTAGCTCCGTCCACTCTTGCTCGTTTTGTGTTTTTACAGCTTTTTCTGACTTAATGATTTGATTTGGTGATTCTTCATGATCCCAATTACTTTGATTTGACTTGTACTGCTTTTGCTTTGCGGTTCTGCGGCCTTTGCGACTATACTATCTAACTTATAAATATGCCTGTTCTTGCTACTATCACAATGAAATTTCCGGAACGCGGAATGAATAAAGTTATCCAATCCAATGGTAGGCTGATTGGACACTTTAAATTGCTCCAATATATGGGTGTTAGTGTGTATGGTTGTCCATATCCTTGTGCCCTGCGACCGGCTGGTCACCGATTCTGTGGCCTGTGGCCCGGAGTCACCTGACTTCTTGGCAGATAATTCCCTGCAGCACACCTGAACATCAGTCATGGAACACCAGTCTACTGTGGCACAGTGGTTGGAAAATTTGAATTAGAAGAAGAGGTCTTGCTCTGCTGCTGACACATAACTCCAACACATGAAATCCCTGTGTGCGGAGTCTTAATTTTTTTGATACATTTAAAGAGTGTTGGAAAAGAAATGTTTGTGTCATGTTTGCCAGCCCATAGAAATCATGTCAAAACAAAAAAATATATTTCCCTCCCCAATATTTTCCATGACCTTTTTTAAACTCGAGAGTCACTCTTGCAATGCGAAAGGCGGCTCTAGAGCTGTGGGTCCATGGCCCCCGTCGTAAGGTAAGATTAAGCTCACACTAGAGGCTAACTTGCGAGCTGTCTTGCCTACTTTGGATTTAAAGGCAATAATATAAATATAACTTGATAAAGTCCTTTCTGTCATATATTTTATCTCAACCATTCACACTCTTACCACGGGGCAATTTAGAGTGTTCAACCAGTCTACCAGGCATGGAATGCGGAAGGAAACTGGAAAAAGAGCAGAGAAAACCCACACAATCTAGGGAAGAACAAACAAACTCCACACGGTTAATTAAAGTTATCTTACGTCAACGTTATATATAAGGGCAGTGGCATAAAAACGATTTACAAACATTAAAACCGATGCTAGTTTTCTGTACTCGAATTGTGCTAGTAAGGATCTTCAACATAAATACTTTTGATTTAACATTTTATAAATGGACACTGTACATCGACGTTTCCCAACTATAATGATACCATGAGATACGAGTTTAATGCGTTCCGGGACTGAGCTCGTATGCCGATTTACTCTTATCTCAAATCAAAGTTTCCCATAGAAATGAACTAAAAACAAATTCATTCATTACAACACTCTGAAAAAACACAAAAAAACAAGATATTGGAATGGAAAAATATTTTTATTTGTTCTAATTTGCTGTCTATTAACAGAGTAGCAAATACTATTGGTTATGGTGTTTAATAGTACTAAAATTAGACGGATTTCACTGAGGGGAGAAAGGCTTGGAGAGAGAGAGAGACAGACTATTGGCACGACAACGCGCTCATAACATAACATAAATAATGTAAATAAACTTTGATTACGATACAAACAGACTCAAAAATGGGAAGTAGTATACTCCTCTCGTATTGACGAGCAATCTCCGCCACACGAACACCATTCTCCACTGACTAACGGTAAAAAATGCATCACTCTGCCCAGGACTCGTAGAGACATTTACACGAACAAGGGTGTTGCGGCGAGTCCCGGTGACGCCAGTGGTTAGTGCGTCGGCCTCTGGGGTTCTGGCTTCAAATCCAGGTCACGTCCCACCTGTGCAGAGTTTGCATGTTCTCGTCGGGCCTGCGTGGGTTTCCTCTGGGTATTCTGGTTTCCTCCGACATTCAAAAAAAATGCATGGTAGGCTAATTGGACACTAAATTGTCCGTATATATGGGTTTTATTGTGGACGGTTGTCCGTTTCCTTGTGCACCGTAATGGTCTGGCCACCGATTCAGGGTGTCCCCCGCCGCTGAACCCAGAGTCAGCAAGGATGGGCTCCAGCATCCCCCGCGACCCTTTTGAGGATAAAACGGTTCAGAAAATTAGATGAGATGAGTTGCGGCGACATGATGTTCTCATAAGCAGCCTCTCGTGGCTGTCTGAAATGCTCGAATATAGAAAATTTGTCTCGTATCTCGAGGTAAATATTTGCTCGTATATCAAAGTGCTCGTATGTCGAGGCACTCCTATGTCAAGGTTTTACAGTACTGGGGTTTAACAAGTCTAGGGAGCAGCTCAAACTTGTCGAAAAATGTTTATATTTTTAATGAAACTCTCCACTGCATACTGCAAACCCTTTAACCTCGAAATGGAGGATATTGCTTTGGTTTTGCTCCAAAACAAATCACTAACATACATCAAATAAACAATCAATAAATAATGCATAAATAATCAATAAATAATTCTTAAATAATCAATAAATAAATAGTCCAAGTGAGATCAGCAGAGTGGAGCGGCCTGGAATATCACCTTAAATGATTGTGTTGTTTTTCTAAGTCCTATTGATTTCATAACAAAAATAATAGCATTTCATGTGTTTTCTTTCTACTTTTAAAACCGAAAATTAACCAAGCATTTCAAATTGAAAATGTAACAAACTGTTAGGCTCATTAATAATTACCTTCGTCCGTAATTATCAATAACTGCAGGCAGACATCTTATTCAATTATTGACATTTAATTAAATAGAAATGGATAACAACAGGTAAAACCTCCGAAGGGGAGAGTCAGCATGTTCCTTTTACAACTTCCGAACGTCTCCCCGAATAGACGTTCTCGTACCACTCTTATTGCCATGAATCAAAACAATTTACAGAGTTGTTGATCATTCCATCACGTATGAGTAAAAACAACATCTGGGACTACAATAACAATCAAAGTATTTTACCAATAACAAAAACAGGAGACTAGACCTAAACAACATTTAGATTAGAACAATTATGCCTTCCTTGACCTAAGAATCATATAATAATTACATAAAGAAAAACCCGAAGTGCGTCACGAGTGTTATGGACGTGGCAGAAACAATATCTTTGTTATGGGCTCCGTTGCTGGAAATGGCAGATATCCAGTCCTTGCCCGATCAACCCTCTCAGCCCGATACTGGGTATGTGGATGTAGCAACAATCCTTGGAGAAGTCCATGTGAGAGTGGACTAGGCGGCAGTTCATGACCTTGCAACACTTTGAGAATAATAAGAGAATGATTTAACAAAGAAATGACTTAATACAACTATTTATAATAGTAATACAGAATAAACCCAACACAAACATTACATTTTAGTGTACTTTTACACCCATAGTATGTATTAATAACTGAATGAATGTATCTGATACTACCCCAATAGTTTTTTTAGGCTTAGTATCCACAAGTCAAGATTGATTTTGTTTGAATTGGGCTGTCCTCGCCATCCTGTCCTGGTGCTGTGGGTGCTTAGTCAAGTGACTAAGGAAATGTGCTGTCACTGAACTTGAAAAGGGACATCAAAAAAGGGGCAAGCATTTTTATAGCTTTTTGAAAACTTTTTGTTCTTGCCATCCTTTCTGCACCAATGTTTAAGCAAAATACAGTCTATTCACAAACCAACTGGGCAATTGTCACCTGCAGCCCTACAGTTTTATCTCCGCCCCTCATCTTTCCTCATACTCACTTGGGTCTGACTTGCTTTCTTATTATAAGGTGTTTGCCTCCTATAAATGAAATACCAAAAGAAGTCAGTGTCCATCCAATCACCCCCATGTATTTAGTCTGTTTAGAGCAGAGTCAGTTTTGTCTGCGCCATACAACAGCCAAGCAAGAATATACATATGGAGAGAGCCCAGGTGACAGACTGCATTTGTTTTTGTTTTTAGATTAAATTAGATCAGATTAGATTACATTTTATTCATCCCATACTTTGGAAAATCACTTTGTTGCAGCAGCTGTATCCAGGTGTTGCTCTTTGCTCTATCTGTTGTGTCGACGACTGATCCGATGTGTAGGACAGCTTTGTTGGTTGCTTAAACTTGCCTAAACTATAAAAAAAATAAAACATATTTAAAAAATTAATAAAATCAGTCCGTATTTACGCTCAAACCCACGAAAATAAAAGCCAACAACAAATTTAGGATATTGTTTAGATGCTCTAACTCTCCGCACAAGGCCAAATGTTATTTTTACAGTCAAGGCCATCTGAGAAACCCGTGGACACAACCAACACAACCAATCTCTTAATCTCACTATGTTTGAACCTTGATTTTCCTTCTGTATCCTCGACTCAAGCAGAAATGAAGTGTCTCAAATTTCAGAATTAGGGCCGCCTTATTAAATTGACTTAAGACATTTTTTTAGTTCTCGGGAGATTTAAAAAAAAGCCAGAAACTTGCTTGAAAATATTTGCTTTGGAGGCTAGCCTTGCTCAGCACACAACACAAGCAATTATGGGAGCTATTTTAAACCGGAGAGATCTACTGGCAGGCAACGCCTCATTTGAAGGGATGAAGGAATGGGGAAATGAAAACTTTGATGCACTTAGAGTATGGAAAACAAATTCTCGGTGGCATTTGAAGGGTCTTTGCACGTTTCACAGGCATGTTTTGCATTTAATGTGGACATGCAAATTTCTGAATCCATGAGAACAACTTTTCTGTTTATTGTTGACAACTTCATGAGGTCAATATTAGTCAGCCAGCCCCACAACCACGTTTTTATGATCTGAGAGGAAACTAAAGTACCCGGAGGAAACCCACACAGACCCATGGAGAATATGCAGACAACATACAGGAATATCGAAACCTACTGGGATTGAACCTGTGATCTCACACTTTGAGTGGGCACACCAACCATTTTACGTTTCGCCGACAGTCGTTTCGCCGACGGATAGTTCGCCGAATGGACAATGCCGAACGGACAGTTCGCCAAACGGACAGTTTGCCAAAATGGGATTCGCACGCTCGCCCCGCCAACAGATCGTGTGTGTATGTTTTTCAACCTCGGCACAAAAAACAACATAATGAGAAACATCCCCACTTTTATTTGTTCAATAAAATAATAAATCAAACACTAACACTTTTTTCGGTGAAACAGTTCGCAGAACGGACAGTTCGTCGAAGGGATGTTTTGCCGAATGGACAGTTTGCCGAACAGACAGTTCGCTAAATGGACGTTTCACCAAAAAAGAGTGTTTGATTTATTATTTTATTAAACAAATAGAAGTGGGGATGTTTCTCATTATGATGTTTTTTGTGCCGAGGTTGAAAAACATATACACACAATCTGGGGGCGGAGCGAGCACGCGAATCCCATTTCGGCGAAACGTCTGTTCGGCAAACTGTCCATTCGGCAAAACGTCCATTCAGCAACTGTCTGTCGATGAAACGTCTAATGGCAAATCATCCGGTCACGCCATTTTCCCACGAGGCCGCCCTCAAAACAATAATTCATTCATTTTCTATACCGATTATCCTCACCAGGGTTGTGGGTTTAACCTATCTGAGCCAATTACGGGCGCCAGGCGAGGGAGACTGAATTGGTGGGCCAATTTTAGGGGCACAAAGAGACACACAACCATTACCGCTCACACTCACAACGAGGGGCAATTTTGCGTGTTGAATCCTCAGTCTCAGAAATCTGAGGCAGACGTGTTAACCACTTGCTCTCTTGGCAACACAAAACATTTTATACGGTGGTACCTCAAAATATGAGCATTTGGAGATCCGAGTTCAATTTTGAGCAAATATTTATCTCTAGATACGAAATTAAAAAAAAGCTAGATGGCCAACACATTAGTTGCTGTTCTTCATTGTAGCGCACTGTCTTTTTGGCCACATCTCTTTCATGTATAACAGATATATACGAGCACTGGGCAGAGCATTGAATTTTTTTCAGTATTTTTTTCCGTCACTCAGCGCGAATGCCGGTGCGGTCGCTAATACGAGGGGTGTAGTATATTACTTCTAGTGGCTGCTCATAAGAACATCAGGGGCACTTCTCTCCCCCGCAACTTCCCGTGTAACTTCTCTGGTCGCAACTACCTTTTTGTAATGTCTCCGAGCACTGGGCAGAGCATTGCATTTTTCGCAATGTTTGGGTGTTATTTTTGGTAAAACATAAACCAAAGTGAAAATATGAGGAAAATAAAAACTCACACAATAGCTGTTGCGTAGTTCATGCAACTAAATTCAAGCGGAAATGACTAAGAAGCACTCCACTGTCGTTTCCATGTGCACCCACACACACAGACACACACACACACAAACACATCCATCCATATATCACACTTTATAAGGATTATAGAATAGATAAAGCGTGTTTCATGAATGGATGGATGTTTTATAACTCCCGTCACGACAGAAAAAAAGTGTTCGGGGAGCACCTAGAAACTCGCAGGCGGAAATTCCTCCGAAAATGCCGTTTGTAAATGACGCCACTCAGCCACTTAATGCGTTTAGGGCCCATCATCTAAAAACAACTATTCATACATCAACTGTTTCAGCTTTAATCAATAGAAGTTGAGTTTACACAAGAAATTCAATTGTCGTCTATTAGGATCCGACAGCCATTTCTGGCTTACATAAAAAAAATTGGCTCTCTACGTTGCACTGTTTCGACAAACGTAGCGAGAGAATCTTAACATACACACACACAATCACACTCACACACCCATAAATCATGCTTTATAATGATTATAGATAAACATATACACAGCGCGCCTGCATTTTTGCGTTCTTGTCTGAACCCTCGTGATTTCTTCTGTTTGATTGCCACAGACATTCTTAACCAGTGGAATTTGGAGTGTGGTTTTTGTCGTTGTGATACAGATGCAACGCAGCCGCTTAGGGTGTAATTCTTGGGTTAAGTTGCGTCTCATCAGATGCTATTTAGTGCACTCAGATGTCTGTGCATCTGTCTCCATGCATAAGAAAAAAGATAGTCAGTTTTAATTTGTAACTGCTGGGCTGAGAATTCCCTAGAAAGGAAACTTAAACTAGAGGCCATTTCAGACCGGACAAATAGACGATAATTTAGTTTAGCATGACAGTTTATTAAAAAAAGGAGGCTTGTATACACAGCAGATTATTACTGCATCGAGCAATGGGGTCGATAAGGTTCCAGTGTGGTCGGCAGTGGTATAGCTTTGCTCTCCCAGGCAAGAGAGAAAATTAACTGTTACCTCCATGACCAAAATGCACTCACACACAGTTCTTTGGATCAAGAAAAGCAAAGGGGGGGGGGGGACGCAGCAAGATTTTAGATATTGAGAGATATGTTTTTTTTCCATTTTAGCCGAGCAGCTAGGAGTCTGATTTATCATCAGTGTAAGTCTCAATTGTGCTTGTCGCCTTTTCTCGTCCTGAGGGAGAGCCAAGCCTCAAGCATTGCCTTAGAAAAAGCCCTGCTGCTGTGTGCATTTGAAGTGCATTAACGTTGTAGCCTGTCATAGTTTTGCAACCACACCGCCCTTCAAGTCACCCCTTGCACCCAGTCACCCCCCTCATCTACTTCTGCTTCCTCCCTCCTCTAACTGCATTTCTCTGCTATGGGGCTGACAGGCACTCATCATCAGCACTTACTCTGACCCAGGGGGATTGAGTTTCTCGTTTGCAAGGGGTTTGCACTGTGTACACAATTTTGTAGGTTAGGCATGGTTCAAATGGCAGTCCCTGTGCAACACTGGTCTGCTATCATGTCAGATACCTATAACTGAAGCTGTGGCCTCTGGTGATACTTTAAGAAAGCCTTTTTCACATTCTAATTAGGTCGTTAGTTTTGATAATCTCATCTCGTATAATTTTCTGAACCGCCTTATCCTCATTGGGCTGGAGCCTATCCCAGAAACAAAGGAACAAGGGAAAATACATAAAAGGTGTTTTTGATGAGTTAAGTCTGGACGAGGTTATGACGTACTAATCTTAGGACTTTCAAGTTATACTAAGATATAGGTAATGTTAGCACAAGTGTAGATAAGTGTGTGATTAACCTTTTATGGCTTGTAGAGCTAAAATCGGGCCTAAAAAATTCCAACCCGACACATGTCGAAGGTTTAAGAAGGGTCGGGTTGGGTTTTCGGTCCCAGGCTCAAGATCTCACCTCTATGTACTTATGCTAAGTTAATATTTCCATTTAACTTTAAGTTTTTCAATTCTGTTAAAAGACTTCGTTATGATTGTGGTTTAGAAGCAGTTTTCCAGCTTGTTCTAGAAGTACTATGACCAGCTTTTTTTGTCCTGAAATGGTTGTATTAAATGTGTCTTGCTAAATGCTCCCTTTGCAGATGTAGACGAGTGTTCAGAAGGGAACGGCGGATGCCAGCAGATCTGCGTCAACATGATGGGCAGCTACGAATGTCGCTGCAGGGAAGGATTTCTCCTTAGTGACAATCAGCATACCTGCATCCAAAGGCCAAAAGGTATCTGTCACCATACTCAACTCGAGTTCTGCACCTAGGACCGAATCTAGTCTTATTACAACTGCTTATTTATTATGTTGACCACTTATTTATCTATTATTATTATTTAGTGATGGTTTATTTATCATTGCTATATATTGAATATGTGTTTGTTTGTTGTTGCGTCCATAGACTCAGCGGGTGATGTGCTCTCGCTTTCCTGACCTCATTTGGAATATTTATTTATTTATTATTTATTGATTATTTATTTGTCTGTTTGTTGTTGTTATTTGGACATGGAGTGGTGAGAGCTTTAAATCTCATAATACCTGTATATGACAATAAAAGCATTCAATTCAACTTCAATTCAAAACATGCATGGTAGGTGATTGGACACCCTAAATTACCCCTACGTATGCGTGTGATAGTGAATGGTTGTCCGTCTACCCTGTGATCAGCTGGTCACCAATCAGAATGTCCCGTGCCTCTGGCCCAAAGTCAGCTGGGATAGGCTCCAGCAACCCTCCGCGACCCTAGTGATGATAAAATGGTTCAGAAAATGAAATACAGTGGTACTTCGAGATACAAGCTTAATGCATTCCAGGATTGAGCTAGTATGTCGATTTACTAGTATCTCAAATGAACGTTTCCTATTGAAATGAACTAAAAACAAATTAATTCGTTCCAACCCTCTGAAAAACACCAAAAAACAAAAAAAAAAGGATGGTGCATTGAAAAAACATTTGTAATTGTTCTAATTCCCCATCTATTAACAGAGTAACACATATCTTCTGGTTCTGAAGTTTAATGGTCCTAGAGTGAGAGAGAGTGAGAGAGAGAGAGAGAGAGAGAGAGAGAGAGAGAGAGAGAGAGAGAGAGAAAGAGAGAGAGAGAGAAAGAGAGAGAGAGAGAGAGAGAGAGAGAGAGAGAGAGAGAGAGAGAGAGAGAGAGAGAGAGAGAGAGAGAGAGAGAGAGAGAGAGAGAGGGAGATAGGGGGGTGACTTTTGCACGGCAACACGCTCGTAACATAACATAAACAAATTTAAATGAAGTTGAATTACGATACAGACAATAAAAAATATTAATCTAACTTCACACTAAACTTAATTCCAATTTAGTTGACATTTTCATACCTTTCTTCTTCTGGGTTGGGTTGGTAAAAAACAGGCTCCTGTTTCAAAGCACCACCTTTTAGTGCACCAGGTTGTCCTCCTCAAGCTCCTACTAACTTCATAAACGTGCTTCCTATTTGCATATTACTTTTATATTTATTTGAACTTTATTAGTTTCAGATAGTATTTAGATCAGATGATGATAATGGTAATGTAAAAAAGTAGTAAAGCCTTGGTCACTCGGGTCTTTCTATCACTGTTTCATGTCTTTCCTGTTTATTATTCACTCTTTTCTCCTTCCCAGTGCTTCCAAAATGATCATTATATCACTAAAGTACAAGTGGATTTTATTAGTTTCCGGGACTCTTTTAACGGGCGGTTTTGGATGTTCATTTGAAAACATGAAGTGCAGCTAACCATAGTACCCATACCATACATTTATTAAAAGACTCCTAGGAAGTCATTATGTTACATGATGTGTGAATGCTCGAATTGGGGTCTGGTTAGGTTCATGCACAAAAAAACACCTGGTTAGAGTTAAATATATTGCGACTTTGACTGAAGTTATTACTTCCTCTGGCTTATGTGAACTTTTCCCCCTCTGTTACAGTGAGACCGTTTGATATTGCTGGAACTGTCCTTGAAAATAAATAATTAGGTCTGGGAGAGATAAATTGATATTATGAATAAACAAGATTTACAAAAAAAATGTAGTTTTTCCCTCCAAAATGAAATCCTTCAACCGGTAATCAGTACATTATGTCCCTATCTAGTGATAAAAACACATTTTAAAAAGTTTAAATAAAATTCCAGGTGAAGAAAATTGGAGCTTTAAAATAGACCATATGCCCCAGTCCTAGAACTATTTATCCCTGATTTCAAGATGTCCATTTTTGTTGCAGTATAACAAAGTGTGATGCTTGTGATATCCATCTTCCAAGACAAGGAGGGTAGCACCATCCAACACCCACCTACCATCATGACAAAATTCATGCATTATCATGGTTGACAACAAATTCTTTCTCAGGTTTAGTATATATGAGTTGTGTTTTTATTGTTATTTTATTTTCTTGAACCTGCATTATGAGCAAATTGGAACTAGTAATTATGTGGTTTACTGTCATTGCCCATGTGAGCATTGAAGTCAGCTAGCAAATCGAGGGAGTCCCCAGAAGAAGCATTCACATGACCCTCGTCCAAGAACTCTAAAAAGCACCAGTGTGGTATTTGTCCTGGCCATGGAACAGGTAATCAGCGCTATACCGCCGGCAGTAAGTCAAATCCGTTTCCAATGAGAGTTGGACTCTCCCAAGGCTGCGCTTTGTCACCGATTCTGTTAATCACTTTGACGGAGAGGATATCCCGACGCAGCCATTGCATAGGAGGGGCTCGGTTTGGTGGCCTCAGTATTGCACCCTGCTTTTTGCAGATAATGTAGTTCTGTTGCCTTCATCAGCCCACAATCTCCAACTCTCACTGGAACAATTCACAACCAAGTTTGAAGTGGCAGGGACCTGAATCAACGCCTCCAAATCCAAGACCATGGTACCCAAATGGAAAAAGGTGGCATGCCCTCTCCAAATCAAGGATGAGGACCTTCTTCATGTGGAGGAGTTTAAGTATCTCGGAATGAACAGCCTGGATCTGCAGTGATGACTACTCTGCATTAGTTTGTCGTGGTGAAACAGAAGCTGAGTTGAAGGGAAAACCCCTTTAAGAACCAGTCAACCTATGTTCTCTAGGAACCCTGAATTTTAAATCACTTGTTAACTCCTTACTTTTCAAGGTTCCGTTTATGTTCATTCCCATATAAAAAAAAATCCAGCAAAAGCCACTTGTTCTTAGCCAAAGAATGTATTACCCTGAAAGAGGATTTACAAACAGTGCACTGGCTCAGTTTACTACTATCTTAGCCTTAGCAGAGGTGTAATAGAATGACCAAGACTCTCTGCCTTGTAGGGATAATTAGACAAGTTAAAATCAATGGGAAAAGTCGTCGATCTCTGATTGGTCAGCAGGCAATTAACTTGTGTCCATCGTGCATACGGTGTGATGGATTTTGGTTTTCCAGATCTCCATTCTTTTGATAAGATAAGGGAGCCTCCTTGATGCCTCTTACTCTGGGGTACTCTCTACACAGGGGCCCATTGTGTTCCTTTATCTCCATCTGTTTTAGGCCTTCTCACAACAAACAGACTCAGCACTCTTTTAACCCGATATTTTTCAATGTTTCCTTTTTCAATAATAGCACTGGATTTTACATATTATTTACCTTCAGTTCCTAACCTCATCCATGGTCACGAGCTGTAGGTCGTAACAAAAAGAACAAGATCCTGGATAAAAGTGAGTGAATTGAGTTTTCTATACAGGGTGTCTCCCTTAGAAATAAGGGAGGGGCTCCGAGTACAGCCACTGCTCTTCCGGATTGAGAAGAGACAGAAAACTTGGCTCAAGCAACTGATTAGAATGCCTCCTGGATGCCAAGTTGGTTAAGTGTTCCGGTAGGAGGCCACGGGGCCAACCCAGGACATACTAAGCAGACTTTCTCCTGGCCGCCTCGGGAATGCCTTGAGATCCTTCCATAAGCGCTGGATGAAGTGGGTGGGGAGAAAGAAGTCTGGGATTCCCTGCTGAAGCTGCTGCCCCCACGACCGACCTCGGATAAGTGGAAGAAGATGAAGATTATGTGTTTTTGCCTTTGTCTTGGACAAGAAGAATAGTTGCATGCTCAATCTTATTCACGTTGGGGTCAGGAACATAAATCCTCAAGTAAATGAAAAGTAATATGATCTCCCAGCCAAGTGCATTTAAATGGAACTCTCCTATTCTAGAAGATTTCTTCTTGACCCTGAGGGTGCAGTTTTCTCATAAAGTTCATTTTTCCTATTAAAATTACACCACCTTTTCATTTCTTTCATGAACACATACAATATTGTGGCTATAGTCTAATCTTTTGCAGACAGTGTTGAACTTAAGTTAGCCCTTAATAGCAATCAGGCAGAAGGGCCTCTCAGCTAACAACAGGGTTGGTACTAGTCGGTCTTTTATTAGATTTGCTGCACCATTTTTCCCTTTTCAGACAAAACACGAATAACTTCAGCAAAATGAAACATTCAAACTGTTAGAGTTGATTTGTTCTTTTTTTCCCTCATGAAGAGGTGAAATCTATGAAAGGCCAGTTAAGGTGCTTAGCGGTTGAAAGGAATCACATCTAGTTTAAGAAATGATCACTGCTTTGATTAATTTCATGGTTATGTTTTATAAAGGACAACAGAACCTCTTTAAACATATGTACTCTGCATATGAGTGTAGTGTTCCCTCGGTTATCGCGGTTTATGGGGTCCTGGACCATCCGCGATAAGTGAATTTCCGCGAAGTAGGGATTCCCCATCAAAAATGCTTAATTTGAATTTAATTCCAAAAAATATATATATTTTTTATTTTTATTTATTTTTTTAGTTTTTTTATAAAAAAAAATACCCCCCTGTAACAGTACACCATATAGAATACGGGTAGAGAGTGAAATTCATGTTATAACAAAAAAACTGTAAAATATGTTGTTTCAATGTAATATTTGTATTTTTTTTTTTCAAAAAAAATCTGCGAAGCTCTGAGTTTGCGGTAGCTGAACCGCGAAGTAGCGAGGGAACACTGTACATTAGAGCAGGATTCTAACGCACTATTCTTTGCATACTAGAACACAATGAACGCAAAGTACTCAAAGTATGTATTGATGGACTGCTACCCAAATCATTAAGCAAATAATGTATTCACTTTTGATTTTAAAGTTAAGTAATAAAAAAGAAGTTGTGGGTAAAGGGTTGAAGGAGAGATGTAAGGTTTGACTGAAAGATTATAGACAAAGTAGTACTTTTGTATTGGCGAGCATGCTCCGCCATTCTGCACTGACTAATGAAAAAAAAAAATTGAAAAATTCAACGCTCCACTCAGTGTTGGTAAAGACATGTTCACGAGGGAGTTGCGGTCAGATGATGTTCTCATAAACAGCCGGTCTATATGCTCATCTCATCTCATTTTCTGGTCCTGGAGCCAATCCCAGTTGTCTCTGGGCCAGAGGCGGGGGCACACCTTGAATTGGTAGCCAGCTGATTGCAGGGCACAAGGAGACAGACAAGCATGAACACTGACACCCATACCTAGGAGCAATTTAGAGTGTCCAATCAGCCTACCATCCATGTTTTTGGAATGTGTGGGGATACCCATGCAGGGCCGAGGAGAACATGCAATTTCCACCCAGATGGACATGACCTGGATTTGAACCCAGGACCACCAGAGCTGTTGAGGCTGACACAATAACCACTGGCGCCACCGGGCCACCTTCTCTATTTGCTCGTATATCAAAATGTTCTCGTATCTCAGGAATCTCAAGAAAGAAATTACCGTATTTAATCGCATTCAAGCAGCTTTTGTTGAACAAAAAAAAATGATGACTGAATCGAGGGTAGGGCACTTAATTAGATGATATTCAACAAAACTTCCAATTGACGGCGCCGGGACACGATGACGTCACTTCAAGATGGCGCCTTCGCGTTGGCACGTGACCTCACCAATTTGGCCGATACATTCATTTTTATGTTTTATGTTACCTCACTGTGAAGTAATAACTGGCTTCCCTCAAGGCTGTGTACCCTCTTCTGTGCTCCCTATACACATACGACTTTACACCAACCTACCAGTCTGACTCCATCATCAAATATGCTGATGACACCACTGTGGTCGGACTCGTCTCAGGAGGGGATGAGTCGGCCTACAGAGATGAGGTCAAGGTCAACAAACTGTCTCCGTGGTGCTCGGTGAACAATCTCACACTGAACACCACAAAAACTAAAGGAATAATCCTGGACTTTTGCAAACACAACACGGATCTGGTCCTACTCATAAATGGAGCATGTGTAGACAGGGTCCAGTCCTTAAATTTTCTGGGGGTCCATGTCACGGATAAGCTCTCCTGGTCTACAAACACCACGGGAGTAGTGAAGAAGGCCCAGAAACGACTCCATTTCCTCAGGGTACTCAAGAGGAACAACTTAGACCAGGGGTGGGCAAACTTTTGGGCCCGGGGGCCACATTGACTTTAAAAATTTGACAGAGTGGCCGGGTCAGCACAAGATACGATAACATATAAAAAAGTGCATCCGTTAACAGTACATATGAAACATAAACAGAAAAAAAGGACTAAAGTATTAAGATACTCATCACTCATCATTAAAGTAAAAAGTATAAAGTACAAAGTAAAGTAAAAAGGAATGTATTAAGAAATATTAAAATGTAATTTAAAAAAAGATAGAGGGGCTGTAAAATACGAAAAACAAATAAGAGTGGACAGAGCTACTTGGCGCCATCTTGGGGTAAAACCTTAATTTGGACAACGTCGGCGGGCCGGATTAAAAGGCCTAGCGGGCCGGATGTGGCCCGCGGGCCGTAGTTTGCCCATGTCTGACTTAGACACTAAGCTTCTGATAACCTTCTATAGAGCCACTGTGGAAAGCATCCTGGCTTACTGCATCACAGTGTGGTACGCTTGAAGTACAACAGCAGACAAAAAAGCCCATGCAGAGAGTGATTAACACTGCCCAGAAGATCGTCGGCTGCTCTCTGCCCTCGCTGGAAGACATTGCCAGCCCTAGTTCCCTCAACAGAGCCAGGAACATCATAGAAGCGAAGTGGAAGTTTAATTTCCCAGCCGGTTGACCGGCGGTGCAGCGGCGGATGCGGCCTGTTTCATCCCAAACACAAAGCTATACCTTGCTGAAAGGACTTTGTCTAAAACTCCCATTAACCAATATTTTTTATTTATTTCTATCTAGCGGAGAAGAAATATTTTCACTGTGACAGTGTTTCACATTAGTCGTTTCATATGCCAATACAACTGTAACATTTAAAAAATACACTTGTTGATATTTGTATTTCGGTACAGTCGCAAAAACGTATTGTAGTATTGTGGCAGTAATAATGGGGGTGATCTTACATGGCATTTTTCCATATATCGCGAGCATGTCTGGTCTACATTAACCATGATATTCGAGGGACTACTGTATATGGTTTGTACCAAAAAGTGAAACAAACTATTTCAAATCCATGAAGATTGGACGCATGAATTGTTGAAATTTATGAAAGGTATTGTCATAGAAAACAAACCTGCAATTGGGGATTTTAGGAAAGCCTGGGAGCTTGTGAATTAAGAAACATACTTTTTGTCAGACGAGGATAAACTGTGATTGGACATTCACTCGGTGGATTGCGGTAACATTTAGTTCTTCTTTTGGGCGGAACCTGAAAAAATTAAGAAGCACTGTCATACGATAAGATTAAGTTCTCACTAGGAGTGAACTAACAAGCTGTTCTGACTAATCTGCACGCCGAGGCAATAATATTCACAAAACTGTAGATACTGTCATTGAATATTATTATATCTTACAAGGATGACATTGCGTTAATGTCTAAGTATAGATGTTTCATTAGCTGTTTCATTTCCATGTTGCAGTCCATTTTGAGTATACTAGTATTAAAATTATGTGGTAACATTAAAACAATGGTTTCTTTTTATGTAAACATAGTTAATAAGCATCTTGAACATATACATTTTATATTTCGCATTTTCTAAACGGACACCCTACACTGGAGTATCCGAACCTTGTGCTTGTATACATACGTTTTTAACAAGTCTAGGGAGCAGCTCAGGAAGTTGTCAGAATACCCATCACAAACAGTAACTCTGACTAACCATGACCCTAACCCTAACCCTCACTCAATCATAAATATGTGCTACTGTAGAGAAGAACATGTAATTGACCAAGTCTAGCTAGAGTCTGTCACCGTGTGTACCATATCAACTTTGGAGCATCGCATTTAGGTAATCTGAAAACCTAACAGTAATACTCATATTTGGCCTTATACTTGAAAAATACTCAACAAATAGTATATACAAGCTAAATTAACCAGCAGTAAAATTGCATAACATTCCACAACGCTCCGCTGTTCACATCTAAAATTAAGGTCAAGCGGTTTCTAGCTTGCCTTTTTCTGTGGTCGCTGTAGTTTTCCTTTCGCTCCAAATGAACCCTTCTGTCTCAATCTGGAGGATATTGCTTTGGTATTGTGCCAGAAAAATCAATAATATACTTCAGTATACGCCTTCCTACCATAGATTGTAATTTAGGAGTTACAAAGCTCCAAGTGAGAACAGAACACATTTTTTATTGTTGTTGTGAACTACAGTTCCAGACAGACATACATTTAGATATCACTTAGTTTAGCAATCGGCGATACGAGAGATGTTTTTGAGTGTCTGAAACATTTAAAAAAACGTGTTTATCAAGGTTTCCTCTGGCATAACAGCATTACTTTTGTGTCTCATTCCACCAACCAGCATGTAATCACCTCTCCTGCACCTCCTCTTTTGGACACTCTGAGTTTGACACAAAATATCCACTGTCGCTACGAGCACAACCCTTCAAATCGGGGCGTTTCAGAATTGGCTCGTTCCAACAAAATTTCTAAAGCCTACATCATATTTTATTTCTCCATATTAATTAAAGAAACAAAATCATTGGTTTAATGTTTAAAAAGTATCGCACACTTTCTAAAATTGGTCTAGAAAAGTGCTTGAATTTCTGCATGAAAACGTAAATATCTTAGATTGATGCTTCTTCACTCAACAAGCAGCGTATTGATTGAATAACTAATAACTTATTTGTGCTCATTGCACACATCTGAACGCTTATTGGAACAGAAATAAGTTGAAGCTTACATCAGCAGTGTTCAGGTTGGAATAATTTTCTACACAACACTTATTAACCACTTCTCTGATAAAACAATTGCATTTCTTGGAAATGGAAAAATCAACTAAAATGCTGCCCGCCACGGCAATGAAACTAAACAGATGAGGGTTCTGCGCGTGATACAGCCTACCTTCCGTTACATCACTAACTGACTGACTTCCTGAGTGATTCTGGCTCCTAGGCCAACAGCAAAATGAGATTAAAACAGTTTTGTGTTTTTTATAATGTTTATTTTACAAAGAGAGTGGGCTCAATTTCCACTGGTGACGGTATTGGGGTGTGGATGGTCATTTGTCCCTGTGTGACCTACGGGTGACTGGCGACCAGTCTGGGGTGTAGTTCGCCGTTCGCCCAAAGACAGCTGGGTTAGGCTCCAAAAAAACCCTGCCACCCTTTTGAGGATGGGTGGTATTGAAGAGGAATTTTACAATGTACCGGACAACAAGTGGCTCAATAAAATCCAATCTATCAAATTCAGTAAAGTACCCCGTAAGTTGCAACTTTAATGCTGCATTGAGTTCTGACGAAGGTGTGGGAGCCAAAAGTTATCTGGACCAGGAATGGCTTGATGTGAGAATCTATTATGCTCTCATGGTGCTAAGGGCTAATACTAGCCAAGCCTAGCAAGTGCAGGAGGTACACACGTACATACTGTACTTCCATTTATGTAGTCTGTGCTTTCAAATGGAGGTCTCTGCCTCTGTCTGTCTCTCTCTCTCTCTCTCTCTCTCTCTCTCTCTCTCTCTCTCTCTCTCTCTCTCTCTCTCTCTCTCTCTCTCTCACCATTACTCTTCCAGTTTGTTCACTTTCACATGCTCCTTGCCCTCACTGCCCTCAGTGCCACCTTTGAACAAATATACCTTCTGTGGCTTAGGTTTTTAGCAAAAGCTGACTGCATTGCCATTGAGTTTGCTGACCTTAGTTAAGGCGGGCATCCCTTTTGCTTGTGGCTTTCTTGAAGGCTGAATCTTGAGGCTGACCAGCCCACCACACTACTGTAGACTGATCTGTGCCATTGGGTTCTTTCCATGGACACTTGGCTGTTATGACTACTGACTAACTGGCCAGACTGACCCCTGCTGTGATATATTCATCTGTCTGTCACTTTTTTTGTTTAAAAGGGACTGTGCCTGCATGAGAACATATTGTATTGTAACCTGGCACACATTTTTTGTGGGGAGATGCAAAATTGTACGGAAGATAGCTTTGGGACTGCACAACAAAGTGACCCTGATATAATATGATAGTAAAGACAAAAGGGACTATGTGATGTGCTATTCTCTGCAATCCCGATGGACAAAAGAACGTAGATGCATTATCCATTCATTATGCAAATTTGCCAGTCTCAAACTGGACCTATACACAAAACACAAGAATAGGTTTAGAATTGCTCTCCATTATTATAACTTTTAAACCCCAAACCATTTTAATATCAGTTCATATACAGAAATGAGAGATCATTTGCTGCTGTAACTTTCTGTTATTTGTGGAATTTCCGAATTCTGAAATCAACCCTTAGTCACTATAATTATCCTTAGTCACTATACAATAGAGCAAATCTTTGGGGATGACAGAGTTACAGTGAAATCTCATTACTATGCCACCTTGTTTCTATGCCACTCTCGCTATAATGCCACTTTTGCTCGGTCCTGACAAAATTCAATACAAAATAAATGTACTATACCACCCCCTAATCTGGCTACTACGCCACTATTGTGCGTGTTGTATTTTCAAATTCATTTATTTTTTTAAGGTTAGCCCACAATGTCAGCTCTGAAACGCAAGAGAACCAACTTTACGCTGCAGGAGAAGGAGATAATTAATAGTGCGAATGAGTCAAATCAGTCCATCCTATCCAGGGAGAAAAGCAAAAAATGGGGCGTCGAATTTAAGAGAACCACTGTGAATGGCATTTTCAGCAAGAAGGATGCAAATATTGTCAGCCATTTATTCTAATCAGCCGAGTAAAAAAAATGCGTTAAAAACATCATACCTAATCTGAATAGGATTCCAAAGTCAGCACTACATTCTTGTGTGGACTGACCTAGCACAACAGACACTGGTGATCTGGTGTCAAGCATAGGTCAAGTGAAAACCCGCTTTATAGGTTAAATATGGCTCATTTTCTGTCATACAATACATTCCAATCCTTTTTCCTTTTTGTGATCCCATTGTGGAGGAGTGAAATCAATTTGGACTGAGCTGATGGATAACATAAAAAAGCAGTTTTTTTTCACCATAAAACCGTTTTTAAAAACCTTCATTACTATGCCACTCTCGCTACTCTGCCACTTTTGCTCGGTCCCGACGGGTGGCATAGTCATGAGGTTTGACTGTATTATATAAACATGAGGAGCTTCAATTTACTTACTGTGAAGTTTGCAGAGATTACATTTTAAAATGGGTTCATTCAGCATTTTGGTGATGTCTGTCTGTAGTAGGTCAAAGTGTCTGCTTGCTATTGTTTCAATCAGAAGACATGATTTCTTACACGGTCCTCAGAGCATTTTCAGCCTACATTGAACAGTAGCACATTGATGGATATTTGTTGGGTCCGAAGTTACAGATCCCCATACTTACCAACCGTGCACAAAGGAAAAACGAGGCATGAGACTGTGTTATATTTTAAAGCGACCGCCGGCTGGGAAAAAGTCGGAGGCGCGAGTCCAATGGGCTCGCGCTCGGCTCCGCGGACTTTCTTCTTTTTCCAAGTCCCAAGTCGCGCTTTTATTAAGTTTCAGCATTGAAAAAGGTACAACAGTCACTGAGACATGTTAAAGACATGTCATTATGATTATTGACAGGTTGTTCTTTGTCATAGAGAATTTGTATGTCACGAATCCTTGCATATAATCTTTCAATCCGTGTCACGGTTAAATGTCATAGGGACCTTCAATCCATATTACAATCATCAGTTTCACCACCATCATAGGTGTCACTAAGTGTCACTGTTTGGCTGCAGATTTGTCATAGAGCCAATTGGAAATATGTATGTCCTTTGAAATGCACTTGTTAATGTTTTACGCAACTTCGCAATATTCTCCTCTCTTAATCTCCCTCTGGCTCATCCGTTAGTGTGACCATCTGTGTTGCAGCTCAGCTGTGTTGCAGTTCATTTGGCCATTCTCCTTTCTATATGATCACAATTTTATTGTTACCTATTAAAACTTTTAAGGCCCATTATCTAAGGGGAAGGAATGTTGCTTTAATAGTTTGGCAGTTCCATAAGCAGGCCCCTTCTTTTCAGTATACCACTGACCAGCACTCGCTGGCTGCTTACCATTCGTCTCACTGTGGACCGTCTCCCGTCTGAGACATATGATAGAAACTCAGTGGTGCCCACGAGCCCTCTTTTCACTACTTCAAGCTTCAGAGCTCACTTGACACTCTTGGCATGCCTTCTATTACTTCAGAGCTATTGTTTCAGTCTTTCTACTATGGTGTACTCAGGTTTAAACAGTGCTTACAATGGTGACTTCAGAAACGTTTGGTCTCCTTGGATCTTTTCTTCAGTGCTCGGTCAATGCAAATTCTGAGTGGGATTAGCACAACTACTTTTCCTTTTAGATGTTAAATGCACTCCCTGGCTTAGTATTAATTGTGTTTGTAAGAAAATGGTGGAGAACAATATAGGTAATTTTATTCTCTGACTTCCACTGTTCTATACATATGTTTGTAGATCGCACAACTGAGTAAAAAAATATTAAACTGAGATCCAAATCCGGTGTCCAAACCATTCAGAATACCTGGCCTTGCAACCACTGTAATAGGGATAATTGAAGTGCAGTGAATGAAAATACAAAACATGCTTTACACGACAATCAAATATGCCTACCCTTTATTCAATAAGAACATTATACAAGAAGTTGTGATGGCAGATTAAAGGAATTCATCCAACTCCCTTGACTCACTTTGAATTGAAGTGACATAAAAATCTATAGTGCAAACATCAGCTCTGCTAGGGAGGCGTTTTGTTAGAAATTTAAGTTGAGTTATATTAGTTTCCCCATATCAGCTGTACTTATATGGGCCAATCATGTTGGTCTGGTGGAATCTGCTCCATATCTTGAGTTATTTTTCCCTTTCACATTCCCATCCGTATTCATATTAAAGTTGTTTTTCTTTCTGCTTCCCATCATCTAATAATGATAAAAAAGCCGGAACCAGTTTGAGGGAACTGCAGAGTGTGGATGTATACTGTGCTTGGCTCACAGAAAAGGTCCATTGTGTCAACACTGTGACTTTTATTGGTCCTCGGAGAGATCAAGGCCAAGGCTCTGGTCCCTGTCGGCATGTTATTGACGGATTGGTCTGTCACAATTGGGTTCCAGGGCTGCTGCATAAAAATGATGAGGGGTGGTGTGAGTTTTGCGATGCATAATATAACATCAATTACTAATTTCGGTCCAATGAGGTTATTTTAATGGAAATTCAATTGTTAATGGTGCAACCAGGGGTCTCAGACAGGGGAGGCCTAGTCCCCTGGACGAGCAAAGAATGTTAATTATTGGAGTGGACATTAAACCATCAAAAAAAAAAACTCAGATTAACAAGAACTGGTTAATAATTTCGCACATATTTTGTAGATCTCCTAAACTGTTTTAAGCAGCCACGTTTTTTTAATGTTCACCAGTGATAATTTTACAATTGGCACACTGCGAGTCCCAGGGATTCGCTTGTCTGAAAACTGTGCGTCCCAGGAAACTTGTCACGAGTCCCAACATACTACGGATGCAAATAAAACATAAACAACGATATATAAACATTCAGATTTAATTTATTTATTATATGGTTTAGGGTTAGGGTTTATTTATCATTGTACTAGTCTTTCAGCTCGTAGATCCTCCTCTCTTTGCAGCCAAAAGTCTTTTGAAATGTGCGTATTTTTCCTTGCCGCCCCCGTTTTGCTTCATGATCATCGATCGAATCTTCTGCAGTTCTTTTCTTACTAGTTGTATTTTTAACTGCGAAATAACTATCCAGACTGTTTTGCTTTTTCTGAAACATTTTTTATCTTTCTTACACTATTACGAAACTCTTGCTATCGCTTTCTCTCCTTCGTCTGCTAGTGTCTGCTAGTCTCGCGAGAATTATTTCGCAAAGATTATGTGGAATAAATGGGTTTGCTACCGGATATATGTGTTTTGGTTTTTTTTTTGATAAAAATTTCTTTGCGTCCGAAAAAAGCACATTACTTGAAATTGTGCGTCTGGAAGAAAAGCTGTGCGTATCAGACGCAGGACGCAGAGGTAACGAGAACACTGGTTCACATTAACAACAATGCGGCTACATCAGATGCTTTCTTTTTTTACCCTTTACCACATTAAAGCTAATTATACAAAAAAAAGATTCCCTGTGTGAAAAGATTTGACAAATATTCTGTACTCCAAACACAAAAATAAACAATACCAACTGGAAGTACGTCAACAAAAACAACCTACATGCTCAAAATGTTACCCCTGGTCCACACAATCAAACTGAAGCGCTTCTTAAAAGCAGGGGAACAACGTGGATCATGCTAACTTGTGTTAAAATCTATAAATACAAAATGGCCTAAGCGGCCCTGTGCAAGTGGTTAACCCATCAGCCTCACAGCTCTGGGGTCCTAGGTTCAAATCCAGGTACTCCAGTTTCCTCCCACATTCCAAAAGCATGCATGGTAGGCATATTGGACACTCTAATTGGCCCCAAGGTATGGGTGGGAGTGTGTGTGATTGTCCATCTCCTTGTGCCCTGCAATCGTCTGGCCACTGATTCAGGTTGTCCCCACGCCTGGCTCAGAGTCAGCTGAGATAGCCTCCAGCACCCCTTATGACCCTCATGAGGATAAAGCAGTTCTGAGATGAGAAAAAAATGTTATATTTCTGGTGAGCTGAGATTTTTTTCAAGATTAATAACTCACAAAGAATGACAAGATTTAAAATCTACAATGCTGGTGTCAATTATTAAAATTTCAGGAATATTTAGGTTTGTTTTTGTAGTCCGATCTCCAAATACCCTTCAGACTGGCGGCAGATTTAATGAGATTAATGGAGTTGTCTTGGTTTTCAAGGGAAAGAAAACGAGACAAAATGTGTATAGTTTTTAATGAGCCAAGGAGCTTGGTAGTCATTTCATTGGTGGTGGCAGTTGAGAATTCACAAAGAATTCATCAAGTATCAGTTGTATCCAGCCAAGGAAGCTCCCTTGATTACAGCAGAGAGTGAAACTTTGGGGGAACAACTTTTATATAACACTTTCAGGAACCAGGTAGTAAACATATACAGCGTATATTTTTGAGTTCAGTGAACCACTTAGTAACAGATATGTATGTTTATATTAGCTGTTCTGTCTCATGTATGCCCTGTGTAGAAAAACAGTAAGAAATTAAGTTTCGTAATTTCAAACAGCTCTGGATCACTTTAAACTTGACAACTCATGAATGTATACTTTGGGATGCTTATTTCATTTCTTTTGAACGATGTTATTACCGTGAGGTCTTTTTTACGCCTTTATGGCGATTACCACAATTAAAATTACAAGTGTACAGGATCAGCTCCTGCAGAAAGTTTTATCCTTTTTCTTTAAAAACATTTGTTTTTAGCCTGAAACAAGTAAGCATGTTCTAACATGTGATTGGAGCTGTGCAAAGGGGTGTTGGGAGTGTCATTCACCAACAGTAGGAAAAGATCTGATTTTAGGGCATAGAAATCTTCACATAGTTACCTGTAGCTATGTGAACATTTCTATCCCGCTCACCAGCCCTGATCATTTGAAACCTATGTAGTCGTCAGCAACGAAAAACAGCGTGAAATCTGGGTAAAAGTACTCTACCTTTCCTTCACAGTACGAGCGGAGGGAACAAAGGAGGGACCCACCTGCATGGACAAGAACCATGGTTGTGCACACATCTGTAGGGAAACACAGAAGGGTGGCATCTCCTGCGAATGTCGACCTGGATTCCAGCTCACCCGTAACAGCAAGGACTGCAAATGTAAGGCATAACTCATAGTTCACATCCTCGGGATGTGCACACACATTCACACAATTCAAAAGGGTAAAGATTTATGGGCTCCTCCGGAGAAGGTTATAGAGGTTGGAAACTTGCCGATGATAGATAATTGCAGCCTTTCACAAATACCTTCAGGGCAGATTCAACCAAGACATTTACATACATGACTAGGCAGGAACTAATCTTCAGAATGATCCCCATCAAAAAAAGCACCTTTATCAACTAGGGGGTGATCATTTATACAATCGGGGCAAGTGTAGAAGTTATGCGAAGGGGACCGCTTTGATGGACAGAGCATATTTCCTGTTGCTGTGCAACCAAGATCATCCTGTCCGAGCTCGGTTCATGTCTGATTGGGAATTTGTCTGTGTTTGCATAAGGATTGGAGAAGTGTTATTCTATTTTTTTCTATGACAGCCCGGGAAAAGGGCAAAAGGGATTGGGATGCTCAGGTGTAGACAGGATAGCAATGGAAGTCTCGGTTCCCGAGTGAACTTTTCCAGTCTGTCATCATAGGTGTGTCAAAATGGCAAAAAATCAGCAGTCAGCGTAGAAATGTCCACTTTAAAAAAATGCTAAGTTGTGAAAGTATACACAAGCATACAACAACTGACACTGAGCTAACCGATTTCACCGAAAACCATGATGTGCAATATTCAAAGAATGGGCCACTGATTTCTGTTTATTGTGCTGTAATTCCACCTGGAGATTCATATTTAGTTTGGACAATATTTGGGAATTACTGCTAGTGTCACTGAACTTGAATTCCCCGGTTATATACATATATACATATATATATATATATATATATATATATATATATATATATATATATATATATATATATA
>NC_135508.1:25290000-25295000 GCF_051989575.1 Stigmatopora nigra | reverse complement strand
ATATTTAAAATTGTGTGTTCTGTTTTAGTGACATGTAACTATGGGAATGGTGGTTGCCAGCATATATGTGAAGAAACAGACCATGGCCCCAAATGCTCGTGCCACATGAAGTTTATCCTGCACACAGATGGCAAGACTTGTGTTGGTGAGTTTTAACACACGAATAATTCAAATAGGTAAATGAATAACTGCTTTTACTGAGACTATGTAGGACCCCAAACATTAAGTCACTGTCCTGTTATTACTGTAAATAACATTTGTTTGGAATTAAGTGTATTTCACTGGAAAAAGTATTTGGTAATACAGCCTTATTTCCAGTAGCTGTGAGCATACTCTCTTGCTGTGTGACATATAAGGGCAAAAGGCTACCACCAACTGTGCTTTCTGTCTCTCCTGCTTCTGCTCTAGTAACCTCTCACTTTCTGCATCTGCTTCGGCTTCTTTTTCCTTGTCTCGTTCTTATCTTTTTGAATTGTTTTTGTGCAACAGCTCTACCTGTAGCGCTCCATTTCTACAGACAAACACCTTCCATTAGCTCCTGGGTCATATCTTCGCTGCTGCCTGTTGGGGATTAACTCACACACCTGACCTAACCTTCCAATGGCATTTATCACTTGATTTAAATTGAGTAAAAATTATTCAGCCCTCAGGACATGTTGAACCATGCTGAATGACAGTTTTCCATCAGTCAAAGCACAGGTCTTAGTGGGTCCATTTCCATCGGCTTTTGGGAATTTGTACAGGAATTTAAATGACAGTCAGTGTAAATCAACCAAACATTTATTTTGAAGTTCGGTGTTGATCAAGAGACTTTATACATATGTTTGTTTTAGGCTTTTGAATGTACAGTGTTCCCTCGCTTATCGCGGTTAATGGGGACCGGGACCACCCGCGATAAGTGAATTTCCGCGAAGTAGGGATTCCCCTTGAAAAATGCTTAATTTGAACTTAATTCCAATATATATATATATATATATATATATATATATATATATATATATATATATATATATATATATATATATATATATATATATATATATATATATATATATATATATATATATATATATATATATATATATATATATATATATATATATATATATATATATATATATATATATATATATATATATATATATATATATATATATATATATATATATATATATATATATATATATATATATATATATATGTATATATATATATATTTTTTTTTAAATGTACCCCCCTGTATACAGTATACCATATAAAATACGGGTAGAGAGAGTGAAATTCATGTTATAACAAAAAAAATGTAAAATATGTTGTTTCAATGTAATATTTGTATTTTTTTTTAATTTTTTTTCCAAAAAAAATAATCTGTGAAGCTCTGAGTCTGCGATAGCTGAACCGCCAAGTAGCGAGGGAACACTGTAATAGGTACACCTACTTACACCAGGCACTACAATTATGTAAATGCTCATTTGCAGTGGTTGTGTTGGGTTGGACATTGTTTCCTTGTCAGATGGACAAACATAATCTGATAATTTGATTGCACAGTTTCAGTAAAGATAAGCCTGTTGTGATGATTGTCTGTCTTTAGTCTAATTTGAGAGCTAATCCTCGTTATAAAAACAAATCACATTATTGACTTTTATTAAGGTCTGGTCAACTAAGTTTTCATTATTGCAAGTGCAATGAAATGCCATAAAGTTAATCACAACAATATCCAGGCCACATATATATATATATATATATATATATATATATATATATATATATATATATATATATATATATATATATATATATATATATATATATATATATATATATATATATATATATATATATATATATATATATATATATATATATATATATATATATATATATATATATATATATATATATATATATATATATATATATATATATATATATATATATATATATATATATATATATATATATATATATATATATATATATATATATATATATATATATATATATATATATATATATATATATTAGATATACATACACATACATACACTCCGATTGACAGGAATAAACATTCATCTGAACTAGGTGGAGTCATTGACTTTTAAATTTTATATGTCATTTAAGCTTTTCTTTACCTATCAACAAATACATTTTTAAATGTTTTATTTTTTTCATGGTACTAAGGAAATTATCCCATCTAATTTCCTTTGTCCTGGTAATTGGCTGGTCACATATTCAGGGTGTAACCCTGCCTGGTTCTTACAGTAGGCTGTGATAGGCTCCAGCATCCCCACTCTCCCACAACTGTTGCAAGGATTAGCGGTACAGAAAAGGAATGAATAATTTCAACCCTCGTGCCCTCGTGGTCTAGATGTTCACTCACCTGACTTGTGAGCATTCGTGGGCTCGATCCCCACCGGAGAAGGAATTACTGTGAGGTCGAATTGTCGTTTGACTTCCTCTGTTCCCTACAACTGACTAGCAACCAGTCCAGGATGTACTACTCTGCTTTTTGCCTAAAGTCAGCAGGGATAGTCTCCGCAAACATTACGAGGATGCATGGTATGGAATTAATATTTTCAATGCTTTAAAATACGGTGCAACCAATTTATATGATCCTCACACTAAAAACACACTTTGCAGGCCTTGTCACATTGTTTTCCCCAGATAATACTTATTGTGAATTTCATTTATTTTTTGCTTTAAACACCTTTGTCAAATTTGGGGTCCGTTAATTTGTTGGATAATCTAGGGATTTCAATGCCAGATCCACTGCCATATGATAAACAACAGAAATATTGCTCCATGAAACAAGTTCAAACAAACTACGACCGCACAATTACCTTAAAGTATTATCACCCCAGAAAATATAAGCTCACCCAAATAGGGCTGATGCCCTCTACCACAAAACTTTAAAAAATACATTTGAAATACCATAAATCATCAGCATTGGAAAAAAAACTAAATTAAAACATCAGGCTCTGAGGACCATAGCCTAAGCAGTACATCCCTAGAATATACCTACAAAATTGAATTATGCCCGTTAATAATTCAGGAGTGGCCATTTTTATTCAGACTCCTCACCAACATGAACACGAACAAAGTGATTGAGCTTTTGAACCATTCTGTAAATGAAGCTTCCATAACTAAACCTGTAAAATATACTAGATGATAAATACGACAAGAAAATGTTAAATTGTTAACTGCCATTGGAAGATTTTTCCAATGGAAGGGAAGTGAAGCAGTTGACAAAGAACTTCACTACTGATAAATATCTTCAGTGTTGTACTTTCAAAAACATGTTAAACGGCATTTACAGTGTTCGTAGAAGTGAGAAACAATTTAGTTTCCTCTATGTTTGCAACCAATTGAGGCCACTGTTCACTCTCTAGACATATGTCGCGTTGATCTCACTAAAAGCATGTTTTTAGTGAATGTAGGACAGTATTGAGAACATTCACATGAAGGTAAAAAAAAACTTTAAATAAATACAATTTGACACATCCAGTCTTTCAGCTTGCAGCACTAACCATTCCTCGTCTCTGTCTGACCACGGTCCCAACCCTCACGCTTCCCGGCAAAGGGCTCTACTCGCACCCAAACCACAACTACACTGCACTTTTCCTGCAATGTGTGGATCTTATATTTCCATGACACGCATGCTGTTAGATCACACTTTTGCCTTGAGATGTCACCTTCACTTTTCTCTTCAATTCAGTTTCGGTTGGTCAGTTCACTGTTAATTATCCAGGTTTAAAAAAGCTATTTTAGTTCTTTGTGCTGTCAATGCCAGTGTGAGTCTAGATTTGAATATTGCCTAATCTTATTTTCACCTTTTGTATTTATGGACCTTTCAGGGGACATAATATCTATCATCATGTTACGTGCTGTGAAATTTATGACAAACAAGAATTTTGCATGGTTAAGTCTATTGTAGGACTAAAGTGGTGTTTTTGCAATGTGTGTGTGGGTGTGAGTGTGCGTGTGCATGCAGGGGAGAGGAGTGTCCAGTCCCAGGCAACCCCACAGCTGTTCCCCAATGGTAAATATGTGTTCCTCTGACTCCTCTCTCTAGCGATACACGGGAGTAGAGGAAGCTAACCTCACAGACACCTATCAGGCTCTTTCACACCCACAGGGAGCATCTTTGCGATGACCCTTGGCATTTTCCATCTTCCTCTTTCTTCTGTGAATGCCCTCTCAGTAACAACTGCTGCCTGTGTCAAACCACATCTTTTCACAACACTGCTGCAAATGCGGTTCTTCCAAAAAGCGGCAGGAATTTTAGTAGAAAATAGTGAAGATGTTCTTGTTGCCAGCTTAATTTGTTTGTGCACAAAAGGTAATGTGGCAAGCACAGAGAAGCCATAAGTGTTACTGCGGTGCCGTTTAAGACATTTCTTTATTTCGATCTTAGTGAAATGAAGCTTGCAGTGTTTCAAACTCTGTGTTCCCAAATACCATTAGCAAAGCTTATTAGCTTTGTAAGGGAGCCTATAATGAGTCCGTGATTGGCACTGAAACCAAATTGTGAGGAAAAGTGTTAGAAGAAGTTCAGCCATTTTTAGCATTACAAGAACAGGCAATATTTGTAGTTTAATGCCGTCAACCTGACTAGTAGGTGTGATTTGACTCTATTCTTGCATGATATATATATGTATGTATGTGTGTGTATATATATATATATATATATATATATATATATATATATATATATATATATATATATATATATATATATATATATATATATATATATATATATATATATATATATATATATATATATATATATATATATATATATATATATATATATATATATATATATATATATATATATATATATATATATATATATATATATATATATATATATATATATGTATATATATATATACACACATATATATATATACACATATACATATACATATACATATATATATATATATATATATATGTATATATATATATACACATATATATATATATACACATAC
>NC_135508.1:25230000-25282500 GCF_051989575.1 Stigmatopora nigra | reverse complement strand
CTTTCCTTTGCTTTGGTCCGCTCATTTTTCCAGAAGGGCTCAAATGACAATGAGAAAATTAAAGAGAGATAAACAAAGAGAAAGGCGCGACTCAACAAAGGCCTAAATGTCAGCGCGCCATTTATTGGTGAAACACGGTATTGCATGGACAAGATGTAATGAATGAAGCATTATTATTTTATTTATTGGACAAGCTCGGCGGGCCGGATTAAATTGTCTAATGGGCCGTATACGGCCCGCGGGCCGTAGTTTGCCCATGCACAGACTCTGGACTGTGCAGGAGGACTTGGACCAAAACTCCCATTATCTTGTTTCTTTTCATCCATATCAAGCAGAGAGAAACTATTTTTGCTGAGTAAAGTATTTGAAGAAATTGGACATCTTTATATATAAATATATATATTTATTTATTACTTTATATATTTATATATAAATTAATTTCATTATGATTCCGCTTGTGTACCTGTAATTTTGTACAGGTGTCAAAATATGTCATGGTAGTAATAATAGAAGTGATCTTACGTCACATTTTTTTGATTATCACTGCCATGTCTGGTCTACATGATCCGCAATATTCAAATGATTACTGCACACAACATTTTGTACACCATATTTGGAGAAACACTGCCACCTTTTAGTCTCTAGGTCAAATCATTATAGCTATGGTTAATGTTTGTCAACTGAAGTTCATCCATAATGAATAGAAGCCCTCTAATTTTATGCAATTATACGCTTCCAATGTGTTTGCTTCGGTAAACAGCTTGTCTGTTCTCGCTTTACTGTGGTGGTGTACACAGAATATGGTCCATTATTTCGTACTTAACCTAAATAACTATGGTAAGGTGTCTCTTTTACCACCTCATCTAACAAGCTAATGCTGTAGTGCCTTAAAAGACTAAACTATGGTTGGTTGAACAGTCTCAAGCTGCACTTTTTTTCAGTTCCTGCAGTTTTTGTCCTCTTCACATATTTCCAAGTAAGACACTCCTCAACCCATTCCCAACTCAAGCAACCTATCTGACAGTCGTATTTATATGAACTCTAATAGGATAAAATAAGCATTATATTAGAATACTGAGGAAACAAATATTCTACTGAAAAACGGTAAGAAAACAGCGTCCAAAATAATCACTCTGTCTCCTAAAGCTTGGAGTAGTACAGTTACAACTCTAATGAAAACATTCTTTTGTTGCTTTGGTTTAAGAGGAAAGAGCAGTAAAATAAACAGGCATGAAGATTGTTACTTGCTGTGGGCCAGCCACTTCTGAAGAACAGAAAACAGACTTCAACTAGAACAAAATTTTGGATACATGTATTTTTTACCGGATGACCAAAATTTGTGGCCTGGTGGTCAGAGGTTAGCATGTTGGGCTCACAGCTCTGAGGTCCTGGGTTCAAATCCAGGTCGCTTCACCTTTATGGAGTTTGCTTGTTCTCCCCGGGCCTGCAGGGGTTTCCTCCAGGTACTCTGGTTTCCTAATCAGGATTAAGCAGTCTGGCTGAATCATTAAAGCCTTGATTGCATTATTTTCTGCTCAAAGCAGATGAAATCTGAGGATATTGTACTTAATATATGTAACAAATTATGGCAGTAATGGTGCTTACAATTGGGCTGTAAATTATTGCCTCAAAATGAAACGGCAGACTTCACAATATTTAGACAAAGCCATGTCTGCAATACAATTTGTTAGGTTGGTTGGTTGTGTTGTGCTTTTTTTCTTGTTCTGCTTTTTTTCATTTTTCCTTGTGTGTTTTCCTTGGGTTTTTTTTCCCAGTGATTGGCCATTGTGTTCACCTGGCATTTCACCCCCTACCCCTTGGTGTATCCACTACTAACTTCTTCTTGTGTTAACTAGGTGTTCGTAATTGTCTTGTCGACTCATGTCAGTCTATTTAAACCTGTCGTGTTTGTCAGTTCATCATCGGTTTGTCTGCTTTGCTACATTTGATGTTCCACGTTCCATGTCCCGTGATCCTTGTTTCCCCACGTCCACACCTTCAGGTTTGAGTTTGTTATTTTATTTTCAAGTCTTTGTTATTTTCTAAAAATCCTGCCTCAGTTATTAATGTTTTGTTTGAGCATTCCACGTCCTTGCCTGCTTCCCTGCATTTGGGTCCACTCCATGTTCCACACTCGACATCATTAAAGACGCAATACAATTGATTCCATTTGTTATAATAAGGCAATGAAAATGTGGTTAAAATACATCAAAGAGTTACAGAAATCTCTCATTTTGTATTAAGTCTGTCCTATTTTGAAATTTGACCTTTCTCATTAGTGTTTTCCCTCTTGCAGACATTGATGAATGCCGTCTTAACAATGGTGGTTGTGACCATGTTTGTCGGAACACAGTAGGCAGCTTTGAGTGCAGCTGCAAGAAAGGCTACAAGCTTCTGACCAATGAGAGGACATGTCAAGGTACGTCTACTTTTGCTTATTGGTTTGTATAGTTCCATCAATGAGAATGACACATGATCATTTATTCCTAGATTAAACAATTTTTAGTCTTGATCAACACTCCACTGGCACCCCATAGTTAAAGCATTTAGTAGTTTTATCTGTTTAATGATTCAAAATTCCTTAAATATATTTTTAATCCAATTTTGCTGTTGGCCAGCGAACCAGGCTGAGTAACTGAAAGTAGTGAGGGCAAACAATGGTGTAGTCGCAAGCAACACCCTCACCAATGTAGTGTCATTGTTATTGTGGCTAGTTCCTGGCATTTTGCCTGTTTTTGCCCAAAAAATTCAATCTTTTTATCAGAACAATGGTTGATACATTTAGGGAATTGCTCTAACACGAACACAATCCATAAACGCTTTGACTAATTTTCTTCCAAAGGGAAAGTTTCAAAAAGTTGAAATGAACCAGCCGGTGACTCTTTAGTTGTTTGATCAAAACATTTTATCAGAGACCACCTTAACCCAGTGACAAATGGTCTGTTCCCATTGAAGAGTTGTTGACAATGACATTGGGATAAAAACATGGCTTTTGTTGTAACCATCTATTATATATATATATATATATATATATATATATATATATATATATATATATATATATATATATATATATATATATATATATATATATATATATATATATATATATATATATATATATATATATATATATATATATATATATATATATATATATATATATATATATATATATATATATATATATATATATATATATATATATATATATATATATATATATATATATATATATATATATTTATTTATTTATTTATTTATATAGCTGCAGTCAGTTAGGAATATTCTTATCTTCATTGCACAGCAGAACAACACCAGAACAACAAAAATGCTTTTTAAAATCATATTTACTTTACTATATTTACCTATATATATATATATATATATATATATATAAATTATATATTATATATTATATATATATATATATATATATATATATATATATATATATATATATATATATATATATATATATATATATATATATATATATATATATATATATATATATATATATATATATATATATATATATATATATATATATATATATATATATATATATATATATATATATATATATATATATATATATATATATATATATATATATATATATATATATATATATATATATATATATATATATATATATATATATATATATATATTTATATAGCTGCAGTCAGCTAGGAATATTCTTATCTTCATTGCACACCAGAACAACACCAGAACAACAAAAATGCTTTTTAAAATCATATTTACTTTACTATATTTACTTTTCTTTTAATGTAAGGTAACGTCAAATTCTGCAACAGAAAAGGGGAACCATCAGGCCAGGTTTAAACATTGACTGTGACCTGCCCTGCACTAAGTCGATGCGGAGGCCTCAAATCCACTTAAAGAGCCATTAAGTGTATCTGCGGGGTGTTGAGATGTGTAAATGGAATTCTAAAGTTATCTTGGTTTAAACAGTCACGGTGCTACCTAGCTGTCAGTGGACCATGGCCCATATATCAGGATGGGGCATGTCTGCTGAACCACTGCCAGCATTCCTTTAACTACAACGCCTCCCGTGTTTCGCCTTCTGCTTTTCCCTTCTAATTCATTCGAGGTCAGTCTGGGACATGTTCTGCCATTTCTCTTCAAAGGACCTACGCAAGGGTGAACTGACCTAAAATCACAGATATCCCCTTTTTAATGTTTTTTTTATACTTGATTAATTGACTTCACAATTTAAAAAGTTTTAGTTTTTAGTCACACAAAAGGAACCATGCGGTTCATGCATTCTGTTCCCTACCCACATCCCGCATACTTCACCAAAGCTGATTGGCAAATAAGGGTTATGGGAGTCCCAGATGTCTTCAGCATACATTATATAATGAGAAGTTGTTCACCGGCATACCTAATTGCATCACCTGATCCAGTCAGCACTACTAAAACCCACTAGACTGTACTGTTATAATTATACAGAATGCTAATTAATATAGATAATACAAAGATGAACAAGAGCCCCAACTGTCTCGTATGCTCGTATCTCAAATTTGTCTTGTGTCTCAGGGCCAAGAATTTGCTCAGGAATTTTCCTTGTATCTCAAATTTCTCATATGATACCCTTTCATGTATCTCAAGGTAATAATGAGTCGCTTGTGCGTAGGCCTCAAATATCTGTGGTCGAGATTTCAATCCCAGGTGGGTCTTCACTTTGTGGAGTCGGCAAGTTCTCCTCTGGCTTGCGTCAGTTTTCTCCCACAACCAAAAAACGTGCAGGGTCGGCTCGTTGGACATTATAAATTGCCCTTAGGAATGTCTGTGAGCATGAATGGTTTCTCGTCTCCATCTGCCTTGCGATTGACTGGACACGAACTACCTGGTGCCGGAAGTCATCCCCTAACCCCTAACCGGAGCACCTGAAGAAAACCCATGCAATCCCAGACAGAACATGCAAACTCCACACAGGAGTGTGTGAGGCCAGCGTGCTAACCCCTCAGCCGCCGGGCCGCCCAGTTTTTTGTATGATGCTTTATAGTGAAGAAAATTGCAAACACAGCAGTCGTTCAAATTTTAAAGACAATGTAGACCAAACATGGCCGCGATAATAAAACAACATGACGTAAGATCACCTCTATTAATACTACCATAATATGTTTTTGCGCCGATTCAAAAATACAAACACACAAGTACAGTCATCAAAAATCTATTCATTAAATGTTACAGTTGTATAGGCATATGGAAAGACAAATGTCATATCTAAATATAATCTATATATAAAAAAATTGTAAAGACTGTAGTACTGTACTCAGTAAAGATAGTTTCCCTGCGCTTGATTCATTCATTCATTCATTCATTCATTCATTCATTCATTCATTCATTCATTCATTCATTCATTCATTCATTCATTCATTCATTCATTCATTCATTCATTCATTCATTCATTCATTCATTCATTCATTCATTCATTCATTCATTCATTCATTCATTCATTCGTTCGTTCGTTCGTTCGTTCTTTCGTTCATTCATTCATTCATTCATTCATTCATTCATTCATTCATTCATTCATTCATTCATTCATTCATTCATTCATTCATTCATTCATTCATTCATTCATTCATTCATTCATTCGTTGCAGGGTTTGCAGGATCCTAACCCAGCTTACTTCGGGCGAAAATAAGGCTACACCCTAGACAGGTCGGCAGTGAGCCGTAGAGCACACAGAGAAACAAACCACCATCGGCACTCACAATCATGCTGCTATCAATCAGCGAGAATCAAGCCTGCGCCTGCCCACACTGAAGTCAGAAAAGTGAATATCTACACCACGAGACGGACACTTGATTTAAAAAAAAAAGCTTTAGTCCGAGTCCTCTTCGGCAGATTCAAGAGGCATTGGATCATCGACGGAATCTTCAGGAGGGCTCATAGGGGCAGCAGGAGTATATGGATTGTGTGTCGTGTTACCGCAAGTTTATAGTCCTGATGGATGTGAGAAAAAACTGTCCTCAAGCCTATTTATCCGTACTTTATGAGATCTATAGCGTCTGCCAGAGGGCAGCAGCAGGAACAGATTGCGACCAGGGTGGTATGGGTCCCCGATGATGTTCCTGGCTCTGCTGAGGTTGTTGTTGTTAGGCCACGCTAGAGCTGCAACTGGAACACGGATTAGTTCATCCAGGGTAGCAGGAGGTGTGGGGCAGTGCGAATATCTCCGGCTGGATGAAACACTTGGGTGCCACGTTTCTGGTTGGCAGCTCTGGCTGGTATTTGTTGGATTCGCAGGCCGGGACGGATGGCCTCTCAGGAGACACCTCGTGAAGGTTGCACCTTGTCTCTGCTGAGGTAACAAGGGCTGGGAATGTCTTCCAGAGAGGGCAGAGAGCAGCCGACAATGTTCTGGGCAATGTGAATCACTTTCTGCATGGCCTTTTTGTCTGCTGCCGTGCTTCCAGCGTTTCATACTGTGATGCAGTATGCCATGATGCTCTGATTGGCTCTATAGAAGGTTACCAGAAGGTTAGTGTCCAAGTTGTTCCTCTTGAGTACCCTGAGGAAATGGAGTCATTTCTGGGCCTACTCCCGTGGTGTTTGTAGATCAGGAGAGCTTATCCGTGACGTGGACCCCCAGGAATTTAAAGGACTGGACCCTGTCTCCATTTATGAGGAGTGGGGCCAGATCTGTGCTGTGTTTGCGAGAGTCCAGGATTATTTAATACTTTCTATTAACATCTCATCTAATTTCTGAACTGCTTTGTCCTCACTTGGGTCGCAGGGGGCTGCTAAAGCCTAGCCCAGCTGAGCGGGCCAGAGGCAGGCACAAGGAGACAAACAACCATTCATGCTCGCACTCGTACCTCGGGCCAATTTAGAGTGTCCAATCAGCCTACCGTGCATGTATTTGGAATGTGGAAAGAAACCAGAGTATCCGGAGAAAACCCACGAAGACCCGGGGAGAACATGCAAACTCCAGACAGGTGGACCGACCTGAATGTGAGCCCAGGGCTCCTTCTGTGTGGCCGATGAGCTAAACATTCATTCGCCTGGCCGCTTACTTTTCTTTCACATTCTTGGTAAAAGAAAAAGATTGACAGGCTCTCAGAGAAGAAAGTGTACATGCACTCTACCATCTATTGTCCGTTACTCCTGCTGTTACGACGTCACCTCCAAAAGTGAAAACTCATTTTGCCACTTCAAAATGGAAAACATTGTGACTGCAGGAACGAGTGTAATCACTGCACCACATAGAAACAAAAGATTTTTTTTCTTACTCTCTGTGTTATTATTGCGATGTCGTCCATTGAAATGCATGACAAGCAAGACACAAGGAGCAAAGTAGGTTGGACACTGCTTTTTGTGGTTATTGAGCAATTTAGACATTTATAACAGTTTTTCCCCATCTTTGGCAGACATTGATGAGTGCTCCTTCGACCGTGCCTGCGATCATTTCTGTGTCAACTCTGCCGGAAGTTTCCAGTGCCTTTGTCATAAAGGCTATGTCATCTATGGCCTGGCGCACTGCGGAGGTGAGACGGCTACATTTTTAGTGGTGGGGTGCTGTGTAAATCAATTGTCCATTCTATCTCTCCTCTTCAAAACCATAATGAAATTCTATTTGCGGGAAGACGGCATCACAAGCAGATTGATTTATTTGAGTTCATAAAAAGTGTTGGCTTGTTTCAACATTCAGCTGCATGCCTCCTAAGATCCCATATGAATGAAGGTGCCAGATGCCCGGATTGTCATTAAGTGTTCTTTTACAAGGAGGAAGGGGAGGGGGGGGGGGTCTTCTAATTAGATACGTCTGATAAACGCTCAAGTCTTAAGAATTCTAAACCAACAAATCATCACATTTTGTTTCCTCCCATGGTTTCAAGGTGTAAAGTCCTCCCAATCCATCTAATTAATCTTAATGTCACCACAGTAAGAATATCAACATAAAAAAAGTCCCTCCACACAACCACATCTAAAGATATAGTGTAACTAAACACTTGCCTTGCTGGACTATTCAGATTGAGCTGGTTTAAGTCTATGCAAGATAATTTCCAAATAGACTAAATTGAGCAAAAACAGTTGGCTGCCCGGAAGGCAGGAAATCATTCTAAGATTACACAAACTCTTGGCAGCCAAGTAAAGCATAGGTTAGTTGTGCTGTAGTTAATAGACTAAAACGTGATTTCACATAAGTGTTAGGCTACTTCACTTCAAGGTGGAGTGTAACTTGTAAGAATACGGTACTGCGGATTAGATAACCAATAGAAAAAGTATCAAGTTCTGAATCTTGTAAGGAGTAGGGTTGCATTTTATGGGGGTTGGGGGGTAATGATCATGTTTAGGGAGGAAGTAAAAAAACAAAGACAAGAAATGAGGTACTTTTCACACCACTTTTCTCAACATATAAGAATAGCGGCAAAGAAATATCTACCGTATTTTCTTCACTTAAGGTGCAAGTAAAAGATTTCAATTTAAGCCAGCTTTACGCCTTATAAATCCAACGCAATTCATCAATACAGTAATACCTTGAGATACAACTTTAATGCTTTCTGAGACCGAGCTCGTATGTCAATTTACTCTGATCTCATATCAACGTTTTCTATAGAAATGAACTAAATACAAATTAATTTGTTCCGACCCTCTGAAAAAAAAAAATATAAATATATATATATATATATATATATATATATATATATATATATATATATATATATATATATATATATATATATATATATATATATATATATATATATATATATATATATATATATACATATACATATACATATACATATACATATACATATACATATACATATACATATACATATATATATATATATATATATATATATATATATATATATATATATATATATATATATATATATATATATATATATATATATATATATATATATATATATATATATATATATATATATATATATATATATATATATATATATATATATATATATATATATATATATATATATATATATTTATTTTTTTATTCTATTGGTGAGTTCTAGTAGCAAGCGGAAGACATGGGGAGTGGCTTCCACTTGCGAGTTTCTGTGTGGATTTTCACACCTTATGACCTTTTTTTTTAAATTAACAAACTGTTTATCTTTTATCCACATTAAAAGAAGGTTCTCCATCTCGTTATGATTGTCACTGTGCAGCTTGGAAATTATTGTTAGTCTTTGGAAGGCTTGATATCCGTAATAGCGTCCTTCTGCTTCAAGATGGTGAATATTGTTGAAAAACTCAAACGCTCCGACCAGTTCTCGTAGAGATCTTTACACATGGGAGATGGGGACAAGAACAACTGTATGCTGAATTCATAAGCAACCTCTCACGTCTCATATGCTTGTATCTCAAAATTTGTCTCGTACCTCAAAGTAATAATTTTACACATCTCAAATTCCACCTTTGTCGGGGAACTCGTATGTCTAGGGATTATGGATTTGGTTCATCGTTATGGAATTCCCTTTAGCACAACTCCATCTAGTTGATTTATAAAACTACTTCTAACAACTACTACTACAGCTCCATCTAGTGAATGTATAACACAATGCTCTACTACTGCTACTACTACGACTGCTCCCACTACTAGTGTTGCTACTACTACTGCTCCTACTACTATTGCTGCAATACTACTGCTACTACTACCACCACAGCCACTACTACTGGGCACTGGGTGTACCTTATATTCATTAATTCATTTTCTGAACCGCTTTATCCACACAAGGTTTGCGTGGGGTGCTAAATCCTATCCCAGCTTTTGGGAGAGTAGTAATACTGTGATCCTTCTTCACTTCGCGGCTTAACTTTCACTGCGTCGGCGGGTGCTTTGGCGGCCTGTGACTCCGCTGTCGGCTGGGGCTTCGGTGGCCCGTGTCCGCGCCAACGGCCCGTGTCCGCGCCATCAGCCCGTGTCCGCGCCATCGGCCCATGTCCGCGCCATCGGCCAGGGCTTTGGCGGCCAGGGCTTCGGCGGCCCGTGTCCGCGGCGCTGGCCAGGCCTTCGACTGCCCACGCCAGCGACGTAGATCGGTGATCCGGCGGCCAGCAAGGTCTGCCCCGGAACAGGGAGCAACAGGTATTTTGGAAGAGGATGCCGTACAATTTTATTCAAAAACAAAGGGAAAATGCCAGGCTTCACACGGAATGCATCTGTGGGGATGCTGCTGGTTAGCTTCATGGAAAAGCCGGCCTTAACCAACATTTAAAGCCATAAATCAAAACAATTACAAGGTTATTGAATAATCCAACAGCATAAGCAAAAAAGAACATCTGCAATTATAATAACAATTAAGGTATTTAATATTAATAAAAAGAGGAAACTAAAAAAAACTTCATTTGAATTTAAACAATCAAGCCTTCATTCGACATAACAATTCCATAAAGAAGCGAGAAGGGCGTCACAATGTAGAAACACTATGCGAGCGTTCCCGGAAGTGATTGATATCCATTTGCTGGTATCAAGAGTTCTTGACGGCTCTTCGCTGCAAACCCAGATCAACAGTCCTCGAAGTCCAGGACGAGGACTAGGTGACTTGTTACGACCCCGAGTTCTCTTCAGACAATTTGAAGACGCTTTCATACAAAAAAAATGATTAAATGCACACATATAATAGTTTTACAGAAAAAACCCAACAGATTTTAAGGCATTAACTTCTTGGTGACTTAATTTCTGTGAACACAACCTCACATTAGGAGATTTAATTAATTTTGGGAGATTTTTTTTATAAAATTCAGAAATTTAAAAGCATTACATGACTTATTTATTACATCACTAAAACCGTCAGTGTGAAAAATTTGATTTTGGAATAATTTTTGGGGTTGATAGGATTCCTGTTGATAAAACTTGAGAGCGACTTTTATTGTTAATATAGGCAACAGTTTTACCTTAGAAGATTTGCTTTGATTTTCTTTCAATGAAAAAGCATGCCACAGCCCAAAATAGGTTGGAAAACCAGTTTAGCACACTGCTGGTGAATGGATTTTCATCGTTGCTGTCGGAAATATTAGATACCCTTCACATTTACGGAGCTCCCTACTGTATTTCTTCACCGGCCACTCAGAACTAAGCTCAGATTGCGTTCGCTGTGCTTCGTTAACCCCAAAATATTTCCGAGAGCCATGGAGGGGTGTTTGACAAGAGGCTCGCACACAACAAACCCTGTCAGATCAGCGCCCGCTGTCAATTATTGTTCTGTGACCTGTCGGCATTGTTCCCAAGTGCGAGTTCTCAGAGCCTTTGCTTTGCAAAACATTCCGCTCGCTTCTCTGCAAAAAAATACACTCAGTGCTTTTGTGACTTCAGACATCCACAAGTGTATGACAATTATTTCATATTCATGCTTTCTGTTTATGTTGTGGATGAGATGCAAAGGTTGGTAACTTCTGATGTATGTGCACTCAATCTATCTTATATTTTTAGATATTGATGAATGCAGTATAAATCGAGGAGGGTGTAAGTACGGCTGCATTAACACTCTGGGAAGTTATGAGTGTACCTGCCCGACTGGATTCAAACTGCACTGGAACAGAAAGGATTGTATTGGTATGTAGCAGAACTGTCCTCTAGCGGTAAAGAGACATACAGCTTTGGTTGATTTTAAAGTTTTGGCTTTTATCGAATTAGAGTTGGTGAAATGTCCTCCAGGCCTTGTCGCCCCAAAGGCGACTTTAACCTGTAGCAAAACGGGCAAGAAAGAGAGCTGCTCCCTGACTTGTGCCTCCAAAGCACACTACCTGGCAGGTATGTTCCATGCAAACCACTTTAAAGTTATGCACACTTTAAACATTAAATCTGCGCTTAACCCTTTCATGCAAAACTTCAGATTTTTTTGCGTCATTCATTTCACGCAATGGTTGAAAATTGACGGTGCTTGATGCCCCTCCCAGGATTAGAAATTTAGTGCCCTCAATGGCACTGAAAGATGGGCGTTGCCAGCCGCACCACATCCAACCTTCCAATTAAAATTAATTGGTATCGTTATCAATGTCATACATAGGAAAAAAACAACAACTTTAGACAGTGTTACTTGGAGCTGTAACCAGTGTGTACTTTACTACAGTTTGTATTCATTTTAATTATATTAATGTATTCATTATTATTTTTTATACAAACAAATATTTGAAAAATACACCAATGCTTGATATAATTAAAATATAATAATTTATAATATTATTTGTATTTTCTCGCTTGTAAGCCATACTAAAATTATGACTGAATCAAGGGTACGGCTCGTATGCGCATCCGGAGGAGTCGGCGAATTAACATATACTATTTGTTGGTGATTTTCTGTTTTTCAGTAAGAAAACAAGCATTACTGGATGAATTACTAACTTCCCTATGATATTGACCCTAAAAATGTGCCTTTGATTCATACAGTATCTCAGAGATACCACGTGCAATGATTTTTCTTAAGATTTTCCCTTCAAATTAAAACATTTGTATTCTTTATTAAAACCACGAACACCGCCTCCTGGTGTAGAGGTTCACTCGCCTGACTAAGGTGCAGGCAGGCGCGCGCTCAATTCATGCTGGTGGTGGTATGATTGGGAGTGCGAATGGTTGTTTGTCTCTCTGTGTGCCCTACGACTGACTGGCGACCAGTCTAGGGTGTAGTCTGCCTTTCACCCGAAGACACCTGGGTTAGGATGGGTGGTATGGAAGATGAATTAATTAATTAATTTATGAATCAGGGGGCAGCTTATACGTGAGAAATTGTTGAATTCAACGATTTTGAGGCAATTTTAAGGATGCTGCTTATGCGTGGGGGTAGCTTATATGCGAGAAAATACGGTAAATAAAGGTTTCTGGTGGTGTTGAAGACTCCCCTTTTGCTGGAACCAATCCCAGCTGACTTCGGGCCAGAGGCGGGGGACACTCTCAATCGGTGGCCAGCCAATCGCAGGGCACAAGGAGACGGACAACTGTGCACACTCACACCCATACCTAGGCGCAATTTCAACCCAGGACCCCAGAGCTGTGAGGCCCAACGTGCTAACCACTTGCATCACTTGGCCACCCGGTTAAAGGTTTTATGTGTCAAATTTTAATGTCTGCCTATCAGGTGTGCTCAATTGTTAAGCAACTTCCTTTCTTCCGCAAAGTCAAAAATAGTGAGATATCTTGCAGAGGGTTACAGTACTTTTAACATTGCCTAGCTTCTCACGCAGCCAAGGTATGAAAGGCTGAAAAACGACCATCACAGAACAAGACACAAAAGTTGAAACGTCATGACTGGGCCAAGAAATATCTCAGGACTGACTTTTCTCATGTTTTATGAACTGATGAAATGAGAGTGAATCTTGATGGGTCCGTGCCTGGATCAGTAATATGCAGAAAGCTCCAGTACGACTCAGACACCAGGACGTTGTAGGTGGGCAACAGGTATGGGCTGGTATCATCAAAAATGACTTTGTGGGGCCTTCTTGGTCTGAGGATAGAGTTAAGTTGATCTCCTAGTCCTACTGCCCATTTCTGAAAGACACCTTCAAGCAGTGGTACAGGAAGAAGTCTGCATTCTCCCAGAAAGAAATCACGATTTTCATGCAGGACCATGCATCATCACACGTATCCAAGTACTTCACAGCGCGGCTGACAAAAAAGGGCCTAAATCAGTGCTTTTCAAATAGTGGGGCGCGCCCCCCCTGGGGGGGCACGATGCGATACCTGGGGGGGGGGGGGGGGGGGCGCGTGTAACCCTGGGGAACAGGATTTTATTTGGCCGTACTAGTATAAAGTGTAATTGCGCATCCACAACAGTAGCTGGCAGTGGCGCTCTCATTGTTACTTCTGTCATGTTTGTGAGAGTGCAACATTTCACATGTTGTACCTATAACACTTTTATAAAATGATTTTATTTATAGTCACGGTGGGAAGTGGGGGGGCGCGAATAGTTTTCTTCTTGCTAGGGGGGGGCCTAACAGAAAATAATTGAGAAGCACTGGCCTAAATGAAGAAAAACTAATGACATGGCCTCCTTCTCCATAGGCTTAAAAGTGGCTATATTGGTCACTGATTTGTTTCTGAATGTGAGAAATGTGTATTTGTGAATGTTGAGATGTCTTATTGGTTTCCCTGGTAATTACAATCGGTATATATTTGTTTTTTTTCGTTACGTTCCTTAATAATTACCCACAGACACAGGTATCCTGCTAAAATAGTTAAAACTAAAAAATCCCCACACCAACTCCTAAAAATATTCAGCTTTGATGTTAATTACTCGTACTGGTTGCTGTTCAATAATAACATTAATCTTCAAGAATACAATTTGCCTAACAATTCTGAACTTCTTGTATTGGCCTCGGGTCAGTAAATGTTGCACCCAGATGAAAATATTGTTTATAAACGAACATTTCGTGAATGCAAATGCTTCACGCAGCTAATTTAGATATACCTAAGCTGTGTTTCAAAAGTCCTATATATTTGGTTGTGTCTTAATAATTCCGATCATATCTTGTTTTGATTTTGTTTTATGTGTGTTCTTAAAGAGTCCGACAATAGTTACTCGGTAAGTTGTGGCATCCCTATTGTTCGAGGAAAGTCTCCCATCAGGCTCAACTCCAGTAGCAGCCAAAGCTGCATAGGTGCGTCCTCAATGTGTTGCAGTCATTTATTACAATTATGTGCCTCCAATTTACGTTTGATGTCTTTATCTGTAGAGACTTTGGCACCTCCAGTGAAGCAGACAGCATCTTTCAAGATTAAAAATGCTAAATGCCACCTGCACCCTAAATTGACTGGTAGGACAGAAGATCGCGGACGTACTTTAGGACCAGGTCTGTCTTTATCTTGGTTCATTTTTAAAATAATATGAAACAGCGGTGTGTCTGGCAAATTGATTCTTATCACGATTCGTTTCTTTAAGATGATAGCAGAATTTTTTTTTTAATATTATTTTGAAAAAAAAGTCAAAATTTACATAAATACATATCATTATTACTTTCTGTAATGTTATTCAGCGCTAAAGTAAAAAAATGTTTTGTTTTATGTTTGAACAACATACAGCCTTCACTATAACATTTTAATTTTATCGTGCAAACCTCTTTTAGGGCAAAAAGCCATCTTTATTCCAAACCTGCAAAATTAAACATTTATTTAAAAATGTCAGGTCAAAACCTCAAGGCCAAAAGGCAAAAATAACTTAATCGATATAACTGAGGTTCAACACTTTTTTGTATGGGCATTATTGTCCATTTACTGTGATCCTGCTTCACTTCAACTTTCGTGGCTTCACTACATCGTGGAAAAGGTTCATAAAAATGTGAAAATCCATGCTGAAACTCACAAGCAGAAGCCACTCTTCTGTCTTCCGCTTCCTACTAGGAAAATGGCTGAAGACGGAAGACTGTCACTCCACTCAGCACTCTGGAAAAAAATGGTGGGCAACGAGCGGTGGCCGTCATTCTTATCCGAAAATAGAGCTTTCCGAGCGGCCGTGCGGCACTGTGAGGTCGATTTCTATTTATTTATTTGTTTATTTTGGATATTTTATATTTTAAATCAGAAATGCGAGCCCCGTGCAACCTGACGCTATGGGGCTCATTTGAAAATAAAACTTGCTCGGCAAATTGGACGGCAGATGGCACAGCAAAGGGGGATTTTTTTAAAAATCCGAGCCACGGGTTACGACCGATGGCAACAGCCTTGTCTGAAAAAAGTGCTTTAGCTGGCAAGGATGGTGGGATGCAGCTCTGGAAGTTGAGATTCCATTTATGTCCAGGAGATTCGGCGGCCCATATCGCGCCGACGGCTGGCCATCCGGCAGCCCATGCCCGCAGCGGCGGTCCGCGATCCGGCGGCGAGCAACGTCTGCCCCGTGACCCCACCTTGGTAACAGGCAGCGACAAGCTTATTGGAAGTGCTGAAGTGGCTTCATGGAAAACCTAGCCTTAATCAACAAGTTCGACCATCCTCATTCTTTAAAAAAACAAGAACTAGTCTATATTTTGACTGATTCGTATATTTTCTTAGGTCATTTGTTACTGTCGTTAGTTTCTATCTCACACTTAATAATGCGAGTACAGTAATTCGTCCAATATATTGTGGATAATGTAGGCCAGATATTGCCATCTCTCATCTCACATTTTCTGAACTGCTTTATCCTCATTAGTCACAGAGTTTTTCCCAGCTGACTCTGGGCCAGAGAAGATGGACAACCATGCACACTCATACCTAGGGGCAATTTTGAGTGTCCAATCAGCTTACCATGCATGTTATTGCAACCTGGGAGGAAACCGTAGTACCCGTAGGAACACACAGGTGGACATGACCTGGATTTGAACACAGGACCCCAGAGCTGTGTGGCCGACGCACTAACCACTCGCTCCATTGGGCATTTCTGTGGGATACGTTGATTTGAGATAAGAGTGAATTGGCATATGAGCTCAGTTCCGGAACGCGTTAAGCTCGTTTCTCAAGGTACCACTGTAGTTTTTAAGGCCGATCGAAGGTCTTGTGATCAATAATTAAAATATCAGCCTTGATTCCTGCATAATGTGTAGCTCATTGCTATTATTTCATCCATCGACTTGGTGATTAGGGATGGTATGAAGACTAGACTGCTACGGACATGGTTGTACTGCTCAGGTGACTTAGTTTTCTAATTTGTCCACGTGCATGCAACACCCTTTTGGAACATGAAAAGGAATGTGCAATCCCGCAGACGATCCTTTTGATTCATACATTACCTCAGAAATACCATGTGCTATGATTTTTCTCAAGATTGTCCCTCCAAAGTAAAAACATTTGTAAAACCATGTCTTATACGTGAGAAATTTTAAAATTAAACGATTTAAAGGCAATTTTAAGGGTGCAGCTTATACGTGGGGAGGTTTTATGCGAGAAAATACAGACAGTTATCTTTTTATGGCCCAAAAAACTGGTCAGGCCCACATATAGATGGCGCCGCGCACCGTGCGTTTTGCCAGACATTTTGCCAACTGACGTCTGGACGAGGGCCAACTCGCCGAGGGGGCATCTGGCCGAACGTAGAATTAGCCGTACGACTAATTAGCTGACCGACTAGCCAGCCGAAGGACGTGTGTGTGTACATGTTTTTGAACCTCGGCCCACGGGCCATATACGGCCCGTTACAGACAACAACATTCCTTTAGAATACCAAGTTACAGATAACAACATTCAATTAGAATAACAAGTTACAGATAACAACATTCATTTAAAAATAACAAGGGCATTTATTCACGGCCAAACAAAGTAGTCATAACAGTAAGTATTATAATGACAGAAGAAAAAAGTATTTATAACAGTAGATACTGTAATTTACACCGGCATAGAAAATTGAGATTAATCTTTGAGTTAAAGTTCTCAGCAAATTATTTTAGATATATATTTCCTAAAATAATGGGAAAATTATTTAAAATTAAAATATTGTTCTTATTGGTACACATCACTAGAAGTAAGTGTGTTCAATAGCAGTTTCTGGTGATGTTCTCTAAGCCCTCTAGTACTCCAGAAAATTTTAGACACATTCCCCGTGCAAAATGACCCACCAGAACCGAGTGAACCCTCTTTTAATACCCACCCGTACGCACTCTAAACTGTTTTTGAATCGGCAGAACACTTCTGCCTAATGGACAAATAATTTTACTGCTATTTGGTTCGGTACTGGGTTAAAAGTGCACTTTTTACCGGGAAATCAAGCACCCTGGGCTCGGTTATAGTCTCTAAAAATCGCCAGTATTTTTATTAATGCTACAGTATTCGTATTTATTCATTTAATGCTTTTTTGGGCTGGATTTAAAGTCATTTTTGTGCATTTTGGGGCTTTTCACGGCCGCATTTGGACGTTTTGCCTCTCATGGATGTTTTTACGGGAGAAATCACTATCCTGGGCTCAGTTTAAGCTTCCATAGAGCTCCAGTATCTGTATTTAATCATTAAATGCCGTTTTCCGCGTGATTTTAGCACATTTTAGCACATTTTAGCACATTTTAGCCCATTTTAGCGCATTTGGGGTTTTTCGTCATTGACGTCCATGGCTGTCTGTTACCAGGGAAATTACCACTCTGTGCTCGGTCTAAGCTTCCAAACAGCCCCAGTATCTATATTTAATCTTTAAATGATGTTTCCTGCATGATTTTAGCACATTATAAATATTATAAATATACAAAATATTCCTGAATACTCTTGTCACGGGAAGAGTATTGAGGAATATTTTTTTATTAAGCAGCAGCACCATATTTGAACTTTGTAAGACATGCATTTGTTAATGTAAAAATAAAAGATATTTCCCCATCAATTTCTTTGTACTGTGGAATCATTTCATGCAGCCGTGAGAAAAAATGAAGACAAAGAGTAGTTGTTTGATTGATAACTCTTTGGAGTTCGAGATACGCAGAAATATATGCACTTACTGTTATAACTACTTTTTTTCTTCTGTCATTATAGCACTTACTGTTATAACTACTTTTTTTCTTCTGTCACGTACTGTTCTGCATGTGTTTGGCTGTGAATAAAAGCCTTTGTTATTCTAAATGAATTTTGTTATCTGTAATGGGCCGTATAAGGCCCGTGGGCCGAGGTTGAAAAACTTGTACACACACGACCGGGGGCGAGCGCGTCGGCACAACGTTCCTCGGCTGGCTAGTGGGTTGGCTAATTAGTCGTTCGGCTAATTCTACGTTTGGCCAGATGCCCCCTCGGGGAGTTGGCCCTCGCCCAGACGTCAGTTGGCTAAATGTCTTTCGGCAAGTAAACCGTGTGCCGGCGCGCCCAGGTGCAGCGGAGCGGCTCTATGCTCTCCAGTTTGGTGTCGTTTGTTATTTTACTATCGCCAGGATTTAATTACTCTCAGAAGGAAATGCGATATATCCGTCACAAAAGACTACCAACGGACCTACAATATCCCCGAGGACTCCTTTGTGCAGTTTTTTTTTTGGCAGATTGCAAGGGACGACGGACAGAGGCTGCTGAGTAGTGAAGGCGAGTGGGAGTGTAACCACCTATTGTTCATTTCCACCAACACATGTAAAGATTGTTTCACTACCACATGTAAAGATCGTTTCAGATAGATTGTGAACCAATGTGATAAATGCGCAATGTAATATCGTGATATTTAATATAAAAGTGGTTACCGCATCAGGAAGGTTGCTGATGATTTTCCTTAGTTTCAGTAGTGGAAATGTTCTGTAAAAGCCAAATTTAGAGTGTGGTCAATGTAATAATATATTTTAATCTGCTGATGCCATTTTTTCCACAGGTGGTGGTCAGCCCTGCAGTAACTGCTTGGTGACATTTGTCAATCTCAAATGTGACTCGTCAAAGAAAGCAAAAGGGCGCCGTGCTCGCAACCCGACTAACAAAGAAGTAACTCGCATCACATTGGAGCTGGAAGCGGAAGTCAAAGCTGGAGATACGACAGGTCAGTTTTTGATTAAATAGCAAACAAAATAAATGTGTATGTCACTTCATAGATGTCACCACTTGAATTTATTTACATAAACTTTTCTAGGAAGTTGTAACCTCAGCTGCCTTAGACAACGTATGGAGAAACAAGTTAAGACCTACATCAAGGCTCTAAAGAAGTCTATAAACCAAGAGCGTTTCCTGATCCGAGTCGCTGGTTTGGAATACGAGGTTGCCCAAAAACTTCCACAAGCCGCTCCCATTCAAGAAAACTGCAGTCCAGGCTCTGAAAAGGACAGTGGGCGATGCGGTAAATCTGCTGCTTATTTTACATGACTTATTACCGTGGCATCCAGTGACACATTTTTCGCTATTAATAGGGACCGAGCCCCTCCGCTAACGCCAAATTTCTGCAAAGTAGCATTGACACCCCCAAAAAAAGAAGAGTAAAAGATTGACTTCCAACTGACGTCTAGTGTAGTGTAGGTTGGATGCTGTGTGTAATATCAATTAATACAGTGGCTGTCAAAAGTTTACACCTGTAAAGAACATTATTCCATGGGTGCCTTGAGTTGTCCTATCAACTGATTTATTTTATTTTATCGTGATACAATTTTTAGTTTTGATTCATATATAAAGCGCACTGGATTATAAGGCACCCTGTCTATTTTGTAGGAAATGTAAAACTTATGTGCGCCTTATAGTCGTGAAAATACGGTATATATGCAATTAATGTTTTAGTGCCACTGACGGTGGTAGTCATCCAATTAATTGTGTTCAATCGCCCCCCCCCCCCCTAGTCATTATTCTCTCGATACTATACAAAGTATAGTATACATCAGTGGTTCTTAACCTTGTTGATGCTATCGAACACCACCAGTTTCATATGCACTTTCACCGAACCCCATCAGTTTCATATGCACATTCACTGAATCCTACTTTAGTGTAAAATAAAATGTATATTTTTTCAAATTCAAGGTATATAAAAATTCCTTGTCGCACTGGTTGGCCAAGCAATGTCACGTAATCATCTGCAGCCTGTGCTCGTCAAATGGGGCATATTATTGTGACTAGACATGATGAGGCTCCACCGAACCCCTGACACCGACTCACCGAACCCCTAGGGTTCGACAAAACCCAGGTTAAGAACCACTAGTATACATACTATAACTGTGAATTGCATCTAACCCTCTCAGTTAAAATGACTTGAACGTGCAGACCCATCAATGAAAGTCAATGAGTTAATGGTGACCCAGTGGTGGAATTCAAAGTATTCTTTAATGTATTTTTTTGGAACCAATTAGAGTAGATGATATGAATTGAATGATATCATGCTATAAAGATGGTATCAAGTATTTGGCTTGCGTTGAAATGTATGCTAACTTCTAACTACAGCCGTTGTGGATTTTGTTTTTCAGTCAGGTGCTTGGCGGGCTCGTACTACCATGGTGAGCAAGAGCGCTGCGTTCAGTGTCCGCCTGGAACCTTCCAGGAAAGGGAGGGGCAGTTAGCGTGCGACCTGTGTCCGGGCACTGATGGACATGGGCCTGTTGGAGCCCGAAACATTTCGTCATGTGCTGGTTGGTAGCTGAGGTCATACTTCTTATAGTCAAATACGAGGATCTTAACCTGGCTGCTTATCTCTGCAGGCCAATGTCCAACTGGTTTCTTCTCAGGCGACGGTTTCAAACCTTGCCAGTCGTGTCCACAGGGCACATACCAGCCAGATTTGGGTCGAACCTTGTGCTTCCCTTGTGGGGGAGGACTGAGCACCAAGCGCGAGGGTGCCAGCTCCTTCCATGATTGTGAGGTTAAAGGTGAGAAGAGCATGATAAAAACTAAACCTCAAAAAATATTAATTGAGGCAACACTCAATTCTTGCCTTCTTGCATTGATGCTGCAGTGCAGTGTTCTCCAGGTCATTACTACAACACCACAGTGCACCGGTGTATCCGTTGCCCAGTTGGAACCTATCAGACAGAGTTTAGGCAGAACTACTGTATTTCATGCCCTGGAAACACTACCACAGATTTTGATGGCGCCACTAGTGTCTCTCAGTGCAAAAGTGAGTACTAAACGTGATGACCCAAAATTCTTTGGCCTAATTGTGACTAAAAATGTAGTTTTGGCCAAAACAATTTTTGCACCGAAATAAAACTACCGTAAGTTGGGATGAGCCAATAGCTCGGTAGAGTGTGCTTCTCTTAATATTAGAGACAACCTATTTGGAGAATAAGTGTGTTCACTCAGCACATTTATTTGGACATACACTGTAACAGAAGATATTACATGCCCTCGCAAAAGAGTCTTGGCAATATTAAATTCCCACCAGTAGATCTTCTTTCGCCTTCCCCCCGATATAAACAGCAAAATAGAGGGAAAAGCCCCCTCCTCAGTCAACATTTCCCAAGGAAATAAGTTAGTAGTTCACCATGGAGTGAAAACAAGAGTGTCAGTCCACATTTCAATGACATCTATTCGAAGCATGTGTATTTTGCCCTTACTTACCATGCGTCATAAAGAGCATTACTACTTGCATGTGGGAATAAAAAAGGAGCCTTTCATTATTTATCTTTCGATGAGTGGGAAAAAACAACCTATTTTTCATTTTAAAAAAACTAAACTAAATTAAGTAAAATATACCTTGGGAGGGTGATTTGGTTTGCCAGCAGGTTATGTACACTCAGATTCATACTCACATACATACATTAAGTATATACAGTGCGCAAAGTTGAACATTCAATTTTGTATTTTATGTATATATATATATATATATATATATATATATATATATATATATATATATATATATATATATATATATATATATATATATATATATATATATATATATATATATATATATATATATATATATATATATATATATGCACATAAAATATTAAACAATCAGCATAAAATATGAAAAACTGATTACTAATGACATTAATTATGTTTTGAATATCAAAAACATTTTGAATAGGTACTGGTTTTAGGTTTCAGCTAAAGTTCTGTCAACTTCAATTTTTCATTTCGGTGAAGAGTTTTTACAGTGATCCCTCGAATATCGCGGTTAACGTAGACCAGGCCTGGCCACAATAGTCGAAAAATCGTGGAGAAGGGTCACCCGTATTATAACCTTTTTTTCTTCAGTGCTGAGTCCTAGTAGCAAGAGTGGCTTCCACCAGTTTCAGCATGGATTTTCACATTTTATGAACTTAACAAATATATGTATTTTTACAATAATTAATGGTGGGAAAAAATCATGAAGTAGTGAATTTGCCATAAGTGAAGACGCAATATTGCATTCACCTTACATATGAACAAAGCCACTTTTCAAATTTATTTATTTTCTGGTGTTTTTTATTTTCTCCTCCAGAAAATTCTCTATAATTTGCTGAACGTACTTTTTTTTTTATTATTTTTTTTCCGGTGGCGGCCAGGCTCAAGGGGAAAAAAATTCAAAAAACAAGCACGCGCCAGTTATCGAGATTCTAGGAATTCTCGCGAGATTCTATAGAGGACATCCTCTGCTTGAGTGCACCCTTGGTTCCATTCATCCTATTCAGCGCAATCAAGTTTTATTTAGGTATGGGGCAAAGATACTGAGAAGTAGTCCTGTCATTAAATCACATTAAAGCTTATTTTTATAGTTTGTTGACCTTATCCACGTGCCTATCTTCAGGAAAACAGCCATTCATATCCGCTAGATGTTACAAAGCCCAGGAATAGTTGAACAGATTTCGCTTTGTCAATGCATACAAGATGATGCAGTTTAAATGCATCTAAACTTGTTATCTTGTGACTCAACAGACAAACCAGGGGAATGTTTAAATAATAAATGAAATACAGAGCCCCTATGTTGTGCAACTGAGAAACTGGATCCGGCTACTCGTACACCTAAAATCTCACGAGACTTCCAAGTATCTCCATAACTGCTGCTTTCTCGTTTCTTGAATTAATTGTTTTTTTCCCTGAGCCTGGTCGGTAGCGGGGGAAAAAAATAGTGAAAAATAAAAAAAAAAAACAAGCGGCAGTTATCGAGATACTTGGAAGTCTTGCACGAACTACGTTCCACAAATTCTAGACTAGAGGAAAATTGTAAGCGTACCCGTTAATAATGTGACTTAATAATTGGGTTATCTTGCACTTTCTTAGCCCCATATCTATTCTCGATAGCTGATATTTTTTGAAATATTTTTTTCATGGGTGGCTGGGCTGAGAAAAAAACTGAAAAGAAGAGCAAAAAGGAAAAAAAAACACCCCAAAAATAAACTAATTTGAAAAACAAAGAAAGAAATATTAATTCAAAAAACAACCCCAAAAATAAATGAATTGGAAAGACGGAGAAGAAATTTTTTTTTAAAAAACAACCCTAGAAAATTAATAACAAATAAATTTGAACGTCGAAGAAGAAGAAAAAATAATTTAAAAAACAACCCCAAAAAGGAATTAATTTGAAAACTGAACACGGCTTTTTTTTTTAAGGTGAATGCAATAAGCTTCCGTAAAAATGACATTTCCGGGCTTTCACATTAGGACCTGATTGTAATGTGCCGAGATTATGCTTGACTAGACAGGCATTGCGGCGGGGAAATGGGTGAGTTCATGGGCTACATCGAGTCCCCTAACTACCCTGGCAATTACCCGGCAAATGTGGAGTGCATTTGGAACATCAACCCACCCAGCAAGCGCAAGATCCTCATTGTGGTGCCCGAGATCTTCCTGCCCTCAGAAGACGAATGTGGGGATGTGTTGGTGATGAGGAAGAACTGTGAGTATTTTCCCGTCCAGGTGCGGCCTCATCCGCAATCTCAATTCATCATTGACCTCTCTGTGCTTTTTGCAAGGGTCAGCTACGTCTATCACCACCTATGAAACCTGTCAGACATATGAGCGACCCATTGCATTTACGGCACGCTCCAGGCGACTCTGGATTAACTTCAAATCCAATGAGGGCAACAGTGCTAGGGGCTTTCAGATTCCCTACGTGACTTATGATGGTATGCCATGCTATGCTAAGAACTCATGACACTATTCAGCATTTCTTGACAGAGTTGCCTTAAAAATGTGTTTAAACCACACAATAACAGTTGATTTTTTAATCTGATTGCTGAATTGTGCATAAGGCATAAGAAAAAAACAACCACAAAAAACAAATCACAACCAAAGTTGGACAAAACCAATGAGACAGTTAGAGTGACAATAACTGAATAGTAGTGTCATGTATGTAGGTACATTCTTTTTTAGTTTATGTACTTCTTTTGTAAACATGTTTGTAAAGTAGTAGTTGCTTTTTTATTGCGTGTTTAGATAAACACAATAAAAACTAACTAACCAATACATAGCTGATTTGTGAAAAGTTAAAGGGTTTGGGTTAAGGGGTTCAATCCCTTCCTCTTCCCCTTACCCTGTGAAAAAACATGTATTTATCCCTTTTACCTTTTTTATATCGCTTTCTTAAACTGAACCATGCTTGGACATTGCTTAAACCCAACATCTAACCTGTTCAACAACATCACTCCATGAACACAAAGGCTTCTCAATGTCGTCTGTACCATCTGATACTGTAAATACAACTCTCAAATGATAACACCATACTGGGTGAAAAAATAGGAATATTGTGGAAAAGGTGACTCATTTAGTATTGCTTTGTACATGAGCCGAGCTGTTTGGAAAATTAACCAAATCAGTTTTAGGGTTCACTGAAACGATCATTCAATGCCACCAATTTCAGTTAAAAGGGATTTGATGTTGGCCACTATGTATGCTAGTGAATGATTTGAATTATCACAAGAAAAAACTAACAGGCTATCCAACGTATTTACTCGGAGGCCATTTAAGGGGTGTCCAATCCGTATAAGCTATTGAACAACTTGCTCATTTCTTAACCAATTTTCCCAAGGTTTTCTGTTTTCAAAGCATATGCCCAACGAGTAATCTTATTCAGGGTGTTATTTAGACCACAACATCATTTGCCGTCACCGTCACTTAAGGGGACCAAGGGTAATTTTATGTTGTGTTGCTACTTCAGAGGACTATGAGCAGCTGGTTGAGGACATTGTACGAGATGGAAGACTTTACGCTTCAGAAAACCATCAAGAAATTCTCAAGGTTAGCCCTGCCATTCAATATTCTACAGTAATACCTTGAGATACAAGTTTAATGCGTTCCTGGACCGTATGTCAATTTACTCGTACCACCAATAAATTTTTGTCATATAAAATAACTAAATACAAATTAGTCCGTTGTCACCCTTTAAAAAACACCTTAAAAACATGTTTTTAATTGTTGTAATTCATCACCTACGTTTACAAAGTAACAAATACCTGTCTAGTGGTTATGATATGCAATAAAATGAGACATTATTTTGTACAGTACTATATGGAATTCTTACCTTTGAGACCGACAGTAGGAGCTAATGGCCGCAATGGCAGAGAGAGACTTGATGGCAACACTTTCAGTTCGCTACACATTTGTGACACTATGTAACACAAGCTTAGAATTTAACTAAAAAGAACTTAGCCTACGGAATACACACCTTTATTGTCAAATATCCGAGGCAAATATGCTAATGTCTTTCCCACGGCTTTCGAGTCGGAACGCGCTACTTTCGCATGCCTCACAACCGAGTGTATCCCAGTTAATTTATTAAAGTTATCGAATCAGCCACAACTCTCTTTGAAGTTTTACGCTGGCGCCGAACTCTCTTTCTCAGCTGCTTGCTTTACTTTCAAGTCCTCGTAGATTCCGCTAACTGTTTCTCCTTTATCCATATTAAAAGAAGCTGCTCCTTCTTGTCATGAATATCACTGACCACCTAACGACCGCATCGTATGTCAAATTTTTCTGGATCTCGGGACAAAAATCAGCTCTGAATTTTCCTCGTATCTCAAATTTCTCGGATGTTGGGATACTTGTATGTCAAGGTATTACTGTAATTGTTTTTCAAAAATAATTGTCGATAGCCTTGGACGTACATCAAGTTTGACTATGACATTGAATAATGAACCGAAATCTATTTAACATGTTAATTCTCCTCTGCTACAATGTGATTGGCGGGTTGGGATAAGTTTTTTACTACGGTTTGGTCGTTGGTGACCAGATGAACAAAAATTTTATATGACCTTTATTAGAGGTGCACTGATCACAATTTTTTAGTTCCATCACCAATTTTTGAAAAGCATTAGCTGCCATTCTCGATTTTTAACAATCCTGATTTTGCACATTTATTATTCCAATCAATCGTGCAGTATTTCTCTAAAAGGGACTTGTGGTATAGTGGTTAGCGTGACGGCCTCACAATTCTGAGATTGAACCTCCAATCCCAGGTTTTGACCTTCCTGTGTGGATTTTTCATGTTCTCGGACTTGTGCGGATTTTCTATGGATACTCCAGTTTCGTCCCACATCCCAGAAAACATGCAGGGTAGGCTGATTAAACACTCTAAATTGCCCCCAAGTATGAGTGTGAGCGTGAATAGTAGTCCTTGTGCCCTGTGATTGTTTGGGTGCCAATTCTGGTGTCCCGTGCCCGGTGCCCTGAGTTGGCTGTGATTGGCTCCAGTACCCCTCTTGTGAGGAAAAGCTGGCGGGCTGGCGGGTTTGAATGGGTGGTGGAAAGTTGAGTGGTTGGATGGATGAGTTAATGAGTGAATGACTGAATGAGTGGATAAGTGGATGAGTGAATGAATGAATGTGTGGGTGAGTAGATGAGTGAATGAACTTTCCTGACAAATGCATTCTAACTTTATTCAGCAAAATCAAAATGCAGTTGTATTTAGCCTTTAGAAAAAAATAAGGATGAAATAATTCAGAACGTTGCCCGGCGTCCAAGTGGTTTCTCGCATTGGCTTCGCAGTTTTGAGGTCAAGGGTTCGATCCCAGGTCGGTCCTCACTCTTGGAGTTTGCACGTTCTCTCCAGGCTTGCGTAGGTTTTCTCTGAATATCCTAGTTTCCTCCCACATCCAAAAAACATGCTCGGTAGGCTGGTTGAACACTCTAAATTGCCCTGGATGGTTGTCCGTCAGGGTATCCCCCTGCCGAGTGCTCGTCGTCCGCTGGGATAGGCTCCAGAATTTCTAACCTTTTCTAAGAAGATCTACATTCTCCTGTGATGCTTATCTCTAAAGCAGATTTCACAATGTGTCCACCACTGTTAACTTATTGTTTCCTGGTTACAATACGAAAACAAAGGATTGCCAAAAAAAGAGCATTGCTTTCTTGAACACAGATCGTCATTTGGATTTAATTTAACTGGGTGGCTTCTATGCTGTGATGGGGCTGAACATTGTTTTTACATGTCTTGCAAACAAATGCCAGCGGGGTGGATGCAATCGATTGACAAAATTGGATATAATTTTGTGATAGACAGTTTACAAATTCTCTAAAATTGATGAAAATCACTGCACCTTTGGCCTGCATTATTCATTGAAATAAATCACCACCCTCATAAAGCATGGCTGGTATATGAATGCACTCATATCTGATCTTTATGTTTGCAGGATAAAAAACTCATAAAGACTCTTTTTGACGTTCTGGCTCACCCAAACAACTACTTCAAGTACACCACTAGGGAGTCCAATGAGATGCTCCCCCGATCCTTCATACGCCTCATAAGCAGCAAAGTCTCTGCTTTTCTGCGACCATACAAGTAAACATGCATCTTTATTCCCGTAAATACCCCTGTCCCTCTTCCAGGCTACATCCCGTAACCCATACAGGACTTCGACACAAAAATACACACTTATTTTTTTAAATCCTCTTTTGATTTCCGATGTCAAACGTGCAGAGTTATGAATAATTGTTTAGTCGTTTTTAGTCCCAGGTCCACAGTCCGGAGCGTGAGCTTTCAGTGGGGATGTAAAATATGCGAGTTGGTTTGGTTTCTATTGTGTTGTGGAATGAAACCATGAAACAGCTATTAGAGACACTAGGAGTGATGTTGTGTTAGAGACTATTAAGTGTGGATGTGTTGTAAGTGTTATATAACCCTGGTTACATCGTATGTGTGTATGCGTGCACTGTTGACGATGCTTGCTTGTGTGTGTGTCTTTGAGGAGGGGTAAATGCTAACTAATTCATGTCGCAGCTGTGTTTCAGCTCATTGAAAGCTTTACTATGTTTGAGCTCTTAGAGCAGTTTTACTGTTAAAACAGTTCATCTGTGCTGTCTAGACTGCACGAGCCCAGTATTCCTGTTGCTTTTTTTCCCTCCCTTTTTTTGTCCCGTTTTTTTACAAGGCGACTTTAATGCAAATTCATTAAAAAGGTGGTTAATCATTCCAGAAACATAGAAAACATATTTGGAAGATGAATAAGAAACTAATAAGCGGGTAAGGGGGTGAGCCACAGGAATGAGATGATGTGGAATGTGCCAGGAGAGGGATCGAGAGTTGAATGTCTTTGAGGACATGATGTTTGCTGCTTCTTGTAAAAGGTCACTTTAATTTTTCAATCTCATCTTGTCTTTCTTGTGTACTCTACTTTTTAAAAAGTTTGAAGTGAAAAGGAAGCAGAGCATTTCAAGTACTTAAGTTCTGACATCATGGCAGGTTATTCATCTGCTTACCTGCGTGTGGAGCAGGTCTATCATGTTTTGACTTGTAAATGTAAAAATAAGGAAGACAAGGGTTGGATTCAATGAAACCGGCTGCTAGAATCACACCTGTACCTCCCCTCCATGCCACCACTAAAATATAGTGCTCATGCCAAATCCAGAGACATCTAACATCCCATCTCATGATCGGTCTGCCCCAGTAAAGACAGCTCTTCCAAAGAGGACCCGTTGTTTTGTGCACTAGATATACAACTCATCCTTCTACCTTTTATAGTACAATGAAGTGCAATGAAGAAAAATATACCATATTTTGGATTTGGTTATAAAATTATCTTTTGGTGAGCAGCACCATTGACCCCCACGCGTGAACAGAATTTCAGCATGTCTTTGCAAAGAATCAAAGGTGTCAGGAAAATATGGCAGTTTTCAAATATATTCTTTGTGATTTCCGAAAGTTGACAGCAACAGGGTATAATAATTTTACTTTAAAAAAGAAAAAAAAAACATTCCAGAGAAATGAGATGATCTCATTTTCAAGAGAAAAGGCATATTCGCAGTTTTAAAAGTTTGACAATAACAGTCAAAACTTCACTGACTATAAACCAAGTAGCCCTTCAGGGTAGCTCTTAGCTAGCTTGACAAAACTGGAAACGACAATAAGTTGGTCTGGGTTGGAAACACAGAAAGCTTAATTTTCTTCCATTGTGTTCGTGCACTCTGGCTTAAAATGATTATTTTTATGCGAATCCCACAAGTGTGACGTCTTTTTAAGAGTTTTGTAAACCAGTCGAAACCTTTGCTTGTCTAGATTCAGACGGAATTCGAAAGCAGGGCCAACCAACAATGTTAATTGTAGGGGTTTAATTTGTCTTGAATCTGATCAAATGTAGTTCATCAATAAACAGAATTTCAAATTGGATTCTGTGATTCAATTCCAATTTAGAAAGGGTTTACGTGTAGGGTTCTTGTTATAAGATTCACCTACTTCTGCCTCTTATTTTTATGAAATATTTTTAGTTGATGGTGAAACTAAATAATGTCACAAAATATTGACATTCCTAATGTATTTCCAAATGTACCTATAGAGTATTATCAAAATATACCTGGATGGTCAGAGTCCCACGTCCAAATCAGAATCAGCTACCTTCTTGCGACCTGACAGATTTTTTTCTATATTGTATTTGTTTGAGATTGTTGCCTTTTAAAATAGAGTTTGCTATGATGTATCATAGAGTTGATCATGATATTTGCACTTGAATTCTTATTGCTCATGTAAATGTCTGGATTTTGCATTGTCTTTTTAAATGAATGGAATTGGTGTTTCTTATTCTCTTGTAACTTGTGTGTTCATAAACACTCACTAGTAGTTAAGCCGATAGATGATGATACACATGGTGCTATTGACAGTAAAGAAGAAAAGCCATGTACAAAGGTGGACACAACAAGTTTGTACCCCGGAACACCTATTGAAATAAACACCAGCTTCAATTTTAAAAACTTTTTAACATGTGTTAAGCTTTTATAACCCGGCAGAGGTCATTTTCCATCCTCTGTTTGCTCCTGTTATGCTGGGCCTGGACTAATAGCATCACGTACCAGACAATATTTTTGTAACAAATGCAGTACATGTGTTGATAAAAGTAATTACAATAATAATCCTGTAATAGATTTACAGCAGAACAGTTGGCATACATGCACGTCTACATTTGGGAAGGCTGGGACTCCACCGACTGCTGATACTGCAGGTGACCAAGCTGGTACCAACCAGTGTATAACCGCGATGACAACTGATGGTGATCACATCCTGGTGTTGATGAAGTCCGGCACGAGCTTACGTCCAGGAGACATTGGGCACTTTTGGAGATGGACATGTAATTTCTGTGGACAAACGACAACTTGTAATCACTTATTAATGGCAAATTGTAAATAAATTTGTGTTAAAATGTATATTGCTGCTGTATTTGTCTTTCAGACCTTTACATGTTTGAGGTGGGCTCAAGTTCCGTTTTCTGTGCCTCATATGGCCTTGTTCGCCATCATGGTTCCCAAGGCAACACTCGTTCACAACCACAGTCATGTATTTTGTATGTTGCTTCCCGTCTGCCTTTTTAAACGGCCTTGGCTAGCTCCGGGGTTTTTCACATTCGACAGCTGGAGCAGACAGAACACGAAGCACGCATCACTTCAAGGTATTGTTTAAAATGAGGGTCCCCCTGGACCTCATAACCCCAAATGTTGCCCAGGGAAACTTCTATGTTAATATTAGCTTCTGAAAATGACCCCTAATGTGTTCAGTAGTCCCCATGATAGAGGGTTTAAAATGCAAAGAAGAACTCGGACACAGATTGCAATTTCTTCAAGGTCTATTCAACTCGAGCGTTATGAAAAAAGCATATTACAGGTTTATATAGGACATTACCTTGACCTGCGTAAAGTCTAGTTAAAGGTATGTCCTGTTCCTCAGATGAGCTGAGACGTATGAACTTAAAAGGTGTGGCATCTCAAATGCATTGTGTTGTGTTGCACAAATAAAATATGTAGAATCATCTTGGACGGTCGTTCGATGTCCATATCAGGCTGTTAGATTTTTCTGTCGTGTCAAGGTGACACAGTCCTCATCAACTTTGGATTGGATAATTTTATTCATCCCGTATTCTAGAAATGGCTTTGTCGCAGTAGCAAGTGGGTGAGGATGCAGAAATAGGAAAGGAATTTATAATTAAAGAAATAGTTAATAGTAATTTAATAAATAAATACATGAATAAATATATAAATAAGTAACTGTTGCTGAAATATATATACATATACATATATATGTATATATACATATACATATATACATATATACATACATATATATACATATATATACATATATATACACATATATATACACATATATATACACATATATATACACATATATATACACATATATATACACATATATACACATATATACACATATATACACATATATACACATATATACACATATATACACATATATACACATATATACACATATATACACATATATACACATATATACACATATATACACATATATACACATATATACACATATATACACATATATACACATATATACACATATATATACATATATATACATATATATACATATATATACATATATATACATATATATACATATATATACATATATATACATACATATACATACATATACATACATATACATACATATACATACATATACACATATACACATATACACATATACACATATACACATATACACATATACACATATACACATATACACATATACACATATACACATATACACATATACACATATACACATATACACATATACACATACATATATACATATATACATATATACATATATACATATATACATATATACATATATACATATATACATATATACATATATACATATATACATATATACATATATACATATATACATATATACATATATACATATATACATATATACATATATACATATATACATATATACATATATACATATATACATATATACATATATACATATATACATATATACATATATACATATATACATATATACATATATACATATATACATATATACATATATACATATATACATATATACATATATACATATATACATATATACATATATACATATATACATATATACATATATACATACATACATACATACATACATACATACATACATACATACATACATACATACATACATGCATGCATGCATATATATATATATATATATATATATATATATATATATATATATATATATATATATATATATATATATATATATATATATATATATATATATATATATATATATATATATATATATATATATATATATATATATATATATATATATATATATATATATACTTTTTTTTGTAAGTTCAACATTTTGTAAATAGAGCAGTAGTTTACATGAAAATTGACTAATTTGCTCCAGTCCTCACACAATTACAAACTGAACTGTTGGGTCTGAAGTGACAGATCAACGTAATTACCAACCGTGCACAAAGGAAAAATGAGGCAGAGACTGTTATATTTTAAGGCACCGGCTGGCGGAAGAGAGGTCGAGGCGCGAGGTGGTATCTCGCGCTCGGCTCGGTGGATCTCTCTTATCTTTTTGAGGTGAAGGATGCCTTTATTAAATTTCAGCATGATGTCATGGAAAAGTACAGAAATTGAGATTATAGGCATCATGGAAAAATACAACAGTTGAACACTGAGGCGAGTTGAGAAGATATTCTAGACATCATGGAAGAGCATAAGATTAAAACAGAGATTATAGACAGGATGTTCTTTAGAAATGCACATTATATTAAGACTCCTGTTTTAAGCAACTTCACATAAACCCTATAAAATTGGTCAAAATGTCCCAATTTTGTATGAAAGATGTTATGAACACACTCGAATCAGAAAAAAAATGATCAGAATTTTTTTTATTATTGTCTTAAAATGAATATCAAGTATATATAAAATCTACCTGTGTTGAAACAGGGGAAAAGACGAAGCTAACGGTAGGCAACATAGAGTCCCAATTAACAGATGAACACATCTGATAAACACAGCATTAAGAATTCAAACAACAGCACCCGGGAGACAAAGTTGGAAACCTTCACGTGGTGTCTCCTGAGAGGCCGCTAGCCGCGGCCTGCGAATTCCAACAAATACCACTCAGAGCTGCCAACAAGGAACGTGGCACCCTACGTTTTTCATACAGCCGGAGACTTTTGACTGCCCCTCAATTCCGACTACCCCCCGGATGAAATAATCCGCGTTCCAGTGGCAGCTCTAGCGCTATCTGAGGGCAATCCTCAGGCGCTTGTAGTGCAGCAACAACAACAACAGCATCCTCAAAAGGGTTGCGGGGGTTGCCAGAGCCTAACCTAGCAGACTTCGGGCAAAAGGTAGACTACACCCTGGACTGGTCGCCAGTAAGCCGTAGGGCACACAGACAAATGACCACTCACAATCATACCACCACAAGTAAGTGCTAGTGGATGATTGTAGTGAACTTGTGCTCTATGCAGTCAACCCCAGCAAGGCCACAGGACAGGGCATGGTAGAATACAAGACAAAGTACTTAAAGCCTCTACTGACCAACTAGCACCAGTCTTCACAGACATGGTCAACCTTTCACTAGAACAAGCCTGCACCCCAGCCTGTCTAAAATCAGCCACCATCATCCCAGTACCCTAGAAGTCACCCGCTAACAATATGGGCGACTACCATCCAATGGCTCTCACAGCAATCATCACTAAGTACTTCGAAAAATTAGTACTGAAACACATCAAAGCCTGTCTTTTGCTTGCTCATCCAGCACACATAACCACCGCCCTCCATGCTGCACTGAATCACCTTGAGAAAAGAAGCAGCTAAGTCAGAATGCATGTCATCGACTACAGCTCAGCCTGTAACAACTTAAATACGGACACTTATCCTCAAGTTGGCCAACCATCAAGAAGGTGCAGCAGAGGCTACATTTCCTGAGAGTACTCAGAAAAGAGCACCTAAACACAAACCTGCTCCCTTCCGCTGACATCACTTGGACTACTTATTTCTTATTTATTGATTATATATTTGTCTATTTTTATCCGTGCACTGTGGTTAAAGCTTTAAACTCATTATACTTGTATGAGGTAATGACATCGATAAGATCATATGCCACAAGATGGTTCTCATGTCTTGTATTGCAAACATATTCAATCGAAATATGGAGTGAACATTATAAAACACAAACAGCCCCCCCCCCCCCTCACACACACACACACACATGCGCACACACTCAGGACGCAAACATCTCCAGTTTAGTAAATTATTTGTATTATTGGATTGTATTGTGTTGATTATTAGACATCTTTGAATTAGAGGGGAGGAAAAAATCCATAATACATGACTGAATTAAATGTTTTTTTAAACTGAAATGAATGTACAGCAGGCTTTTGTAGCAATGTTCATGTGACAAAAGTGGACGTACCTGCAATTTTGTGTGCAGTCATCTTAAAAGGCTATTTCATCATTCTGTATCTAAAAAAAAAAATCAGGCAAATTCAAGTTCTCAGACACAATTAACTCTGACTGCCATTGACCGCAGTTGACACCCAATCAATTTGATGTGTAAGACTTGGCAGCAAATTAATACTCACTCAGTTCAAATTGTACGTCTACTAGTAATGAACTAAACTAAATTCACAGCAGGGATGAAAAATCTAAATGATTGTACAGTAATCCCTCGAATATCGCGGTAAATGTACACCGCGATAATCAAAAAATTGCGAAGTAGGGTCACCCCTATATAACTACTTAAAAAAATAAAAATCATTGCTAAGTCCTAGTAGCAAGAGTGCCTCCCGCTTACGAGTTTCAACGTGGATTATCACATTTTTATGAGCTTTCAAAAAAATGTATACATTTATATATTTTTAATCTTCAATTGCGGTTAAGGTAGACCAGACATGGCCACGATAATCGAAAAATTGCAAAGTATGCTCACTCCTATATAACTATCTTTTAAAAAAGAATTGTGCCTAGTCCTAGTAGCAACAGTGCCTAACAATTGTGAGTTTCTGCAGGGATTGTCAATTTTTTTTTAACTAAAAAAAATTGCGAAGAAGTGAATTGGCGACAAAGGCAGTCGCGATAATCAAGGGAAGACTACATCTATCATCATTACTGGCAGCGGAAGATTTAAACAAGGTCTTTCATAATCACAGTTACTGGCAATCAAGCCACTAAATGTCTACATAATACCTTGGACATATTTGTGACTTGCATGAAATGACAATGATTATAAAAAAAAATACATCGGCAACTGAAGCAGACAAAAAAAATAACCTTGAAGGCAAAAGCCCTTTACAACATTGCATTTAAGTCACAAGTTTTTTATCACTTTTGCAATCACAGTAAATGTCATTACTTATATAAAAAAAGCACCAAATATCAGGAGGACAACATTTAAGATGGAGTATCTTTTTTTCTCAAATGAAAATAATAGTATTTAGGCTCAAGAGAGAATATTATATGCTTAAGACACCAATGTAACATTTTTACAATTTATTTTCATCATAATATATTATGGTTTCTTCATAGGTCACTCTGAACATTCTGAAATTAGTATATATCTACAGTCATGGCTGCCATTAACGTTATCTGTTTAATAAAACGTTAAATAGTGGGAAAGCAGGCCTCGGAAACAATGGACCAGAAAGTGACAAAAAAAAATCAACTCTGCTATAACTGGAACAATCCCATTTCAAATATATTGGACGAGTATTACCGTCAAAGGCAGCAAACAACTTAATAGACGATGATAGAAGAAAGGAAATGCTAAATAAATTAAAATCTCCCAGATGATTACACATGACAACCACAAGGTATCTATCTACCCGTTTCCAAATAACTAATGGTCAGAGTAATAATGTATATGCTTGACCGCTACAGTAACTTTTAGTTTGCATGTTCCAAACCAATTTTTTGAGTACTTCAAGAGGGAGGTACACAGCAGCAAAGCCAGCCCAGACATCTGGTCAGCAAATTACATGGGGAGTAACTGGAACCTCCTTTTCTTTAACTGCTATCATGGTTTGTGTCTCCAGCACTGAATCCATTCAGTGAGTCCTGCAAAGATTCACAGAGAAAGTGCTGAAAAGTCATGAAAACACAACAAGAGTGAAACATGAGGCTAGTTTTCTAATTTAACCATGTAAGCTCATCGTGAGGAGGGAGAGCAGTGACAAACACACCCATTGCTGTCATGTTTTGTACGTCCAAAATTCAACTTACCTCTCTTTCTGGCAGCCCCACCCCCTCCGCAGCCTCAGAGAAATGCTGCGGAGGATTGTCTGCACTGTAAAGGCGTGGCCGTTTGACCTGGTCATGGCTGGACAGCGGCGTAAAACTATTCCTCCGGTAGAAAGCTGGTGGAACCTCTCCTCGTTCTTTCTTCTGTAGAAAGGAGGAACGTCAACTTATTTACAAACAGCCTAATGAGAAATAATCACAAGCTCTGAGCTAAAAAGTGACTGAAGAAAATAGACCTCCCAGAATGACAAATGAGAATGTTTTCACTTGCACAAAATAAAAAAATCAATGAAAGAAGCCAGCGACCTTTAAAAAGAGGGAAAACACATCATCGAGCTGTGAATATTGAACAACAGGACACAGCTTTGCCAGGGCATGTCAACACAAATTGCCAAAATCCAAGACATTTTAGACAAAGCACAAAACTTCTGAATACTACCCAAGTTGTGAGACACTGCACTCTGGATTCGATAAAGCTATTGTCAAGATCGCGCCAACCCCTTTTAACTAGTGTTTCTCTGTAAATGACTCAATATGTTCATGTGGGAGCACTCACTCTGTCTAGGACTCCAGGCTGACCGTCTCACTGCAAATAACACACAATTATAGCCATGAAACAAGCTGGATCCAAAAGAGGCACTGATGCACCAAAAAAGCAGGAAATATTGAAACAAACAACCCAACAAAAAAAAAATCAACATATTTTTCACACTACAAGCCAAACCATGAAAAAAACAATCAAATACGGTACATATAGAAATGGAAAAATATAAGCTGCAATGACTACCAACCCTTGACACCTGAAGCTACATTAAGCAACAAGGCATGAAAAGGCATTGAAAATGATTTTGTACAATGCCCACTTCTGATTATAACGGTTCAACAGCTGTTTTCAAGTGACACATATGGATTCATTTGCCACTCAATCTTTATTAGACATTGAAACCTTACTAATGGTCTGTCCCTGTGTGTGTTGACAGCATCCACCTTCAGGTCAAACAAATCCACTTGACAGCCTGTTAGTGGGAAACAAAATAGGTTTCAATGACACAAAAGGACACTGTGTCAGGTTAAGCAGCTCTGAAAATGGCGAGGGACTTACCGTAAGCCACTGGGGTTAGTTTGAGGACAGTGTGCAAGGGACACTTCAAGTATGGAAGATCATCTGTGGTGAAGATATCAAGATTATTTATCGGTGGGGCACTAGGCTGAAACCTTTGTTGTTGTTGTGCTTTACGCAGGACTATTACTACTCCCACTTGGGATATTAAGACAGTTGAGAAGTCCACTCATTCATCTTCCATACGACCCATCCTCGAAAGGGTTGCGGCGGTTGCTGGAGCCTAACCCAACTGTCTTCAGTTGAAAGGCAGACTACACCCTAGACTGGTCGCCAGTCAGTCGTAGGGCACACAAAGAGAAAGACAACTACTCAAACAAGTGAGAAGTCATCCATGAATATATTTATTATCAAAACTGTTTTCACTGTGTTTCCACACTGGGTTGTCCTGAGTCCAGCGGCGGTTCGTGAATTTCCTAACGACGCCTTCAGCTGTCTGAATCAATCCAACCCTCAAAAACTATGTTATGGCTATAAAACCTCTACAGCTGCGACACATAAAAAAGCATCAATAATAACCTCACACAATTCAGTTTAATTGACCAAAATCCATCCTTCTTCCTTTCCTCCTTTTTTTTGTCGCCATCGAAGTTAATACTGATAGTCAAGCCTGTGCTGTCATATTTCTGTCATACGTTTTTATTTGATTTAGTGCTTAAAATTTTTGTTCCTGGTTGTGACAAGCTTGCTTACTTCGGAGTTGTTCGACCTTTCTTAATGATATCCAGCTTTTCTTGTAAAGTCCGCCTTGAAAACGGCTTTGACAGTAAATCTTCAAACAAATCAATTTCTTCTCCTTCAGCCATTGCAGGTTGACAAAACCGCTATTATGTCAACACAACAATATATTTGCTTGTGCAGCTCGCTCCAGATAGTTTGGTAGTCCTGGCTAGTCCACTCTATCACTAGCCAATCATAGTTAGTGAAAGTGATGACATATCCCTACGCATTGTGGTGTCGCCAACTCATAATCTGATTGGTTAAAGCAACAGTCTGATCGAAGCTTTTTTAATGCAGAAGAGCTTGCAGAACTGAATGTGAAGGCCTTAAGGCAGACAACAACTTGTTACTCTTTCGTGACTTGGCTGTACCATCTGTTGATCCCAGACAAATATCACCACATTTTCTGCCTTTATTTGAATTGTGCCAAATAGATCATACATTCATTCATTAATTTGCAATATCCACACAAGGGTTGCGGGAGCCTATCTCCACCAACTTTGGGAGGTGTTTTTTCCCCTGGGTATCCGGGTTGCCTCCCACAACCCAAAAATATGTATGGTAGGCTAAATGAACACTAGAAAATTACTCATAAGCGTACGTATAAGCGAATGGATGGACATTCAATCCATTTCAACTGGGATGGATGGCACTAGCTGACATCCAATCCAATTTGACTGAGTGGATGGGAGCCCTCCGAATCAAAATGCAATGGATGTTTATGGGAATGTTTAATTTTGGTTGTAGTCCCAGGGGTCATCAAAATTCAATTTTTGGGGTTTAAATCTATTGTTTCCATTAATAAAATAATAATTTTCTCACGCCAAGCGCCAGTATAATCGTATTTAAACAGTAGTGTGCCGTCAGGCTGGCGCATGAAATAGCCGAATCACTGACTGATGTTAATTATGTGTCTGTCAGCTTCTTTTCATTGCTTTCCCCCTGGTTGCACTGCTTCCAGATCGGTGTTTTCATATTGAAGCATTTAACCAATCACATTTAAGGCATTATTTGTTGCCAGGGTCAGTAATCTGCCTCAAGGCCTTCACAATCAGTTCTGTAGGCTCTGCTGCATTAAACAAGCGTCGATAAGACTGTTGCTTTAACCAATCAGAATTCAATTTGGTGACACCAAGGCCTTCTCGCAGGCGTAGGGTTACGTCATTGCTTTCACCAACTATGATTGGCTAGTGATAGAGTAGGCAGCCAAAGTCAAAGTGAGCCAGCCAAATGGACATCATTAATAAAGAGTGGTCAACTCCGAAGTTAGCAAGTCTGTTACAACCGGGAAAAGGGTTTGTCCACCACTTTCAGTTCGCTAACTATGAGCACTATCCCTGCCTCACGGGCTCCGAGGAACACTGCAAATTGTATTGCTGGGAGTACTTGTTATTTGCCACCGATCGACATGGTGTTTGGAGCAACACTGGATTTGCAAATTTGACTTGTTTAACCAAAGCAGCCACAAGACACCAACGCCAACGGTGCTCTTCAAAACTATTGGGGGAACCTGAGTGGAGTAAGTACACCAGGGAGCAAGTGCGCAGGGAAATGGAGCGCCACAACAAAAAGCTAAAGAAAAATAGGGAAATCTTAAAAAGTTTGATAAACTTTAATTTCCAGGACATGATGAAAGCACTTCATCCCCAAACAAAGTAAAAATGCAATGCTCCGCTCAGTGCTCGCAGACGTTACAAAAAGGTAGTTGCAGCCAGTGCACCTGATGTTTTTATGAGCAGCTAACGAGAAGTAATATACTATACTGCTTGTATTAGCGATCGCTCGGACATTCGCGCTGAGTGACGAGAAAAAAAACACAGGAAAACGCAACCTCCGCTCAGTGTTCGTAGATATCTGTTACACACGAAAGTGATGCAGCAAAAGAGACAGTGCGCTACAATGATAAACAGCCCTTCATGTCTTGGCCACATCTCAAAATTTTTATCGTATCTAGAGATAATTATTTGCTCAAAATTTTCCTCGTATCTCGAAATACTGATATGTAGAGGTACCACTGTATTTTCCTAAATAATATTTCTTTTTTTTTTTAGGTTATTATTGATTATTTTTTATGTGTCTCAGCATTAAAACATTAAAGCCATAAAATACCTATTGAGGGTTGGATTGATTTAAACAACGCACTACTGAAGGGCTTAGTGTGAAATGCACGGCCCGCCACTCTATTTAAATATATTTAGATTAATTCCTTACAGTGGCGTACCGAGAAATTTTCCGCCACCGGAGCAAGTTCGAGACATTTTTATAAACTTAGTTTTTACTATCCCTCAGAAAAAAGAAGTGAATTTGCGAAAGTTGAAGTCAGTATTTGAGGGAAGACTACACCACCAGTGTATTTATAAAGGATATGCAGAGCAGCAATCCTCCATTGACCCCTTTTTTCAGGAGTGCAAATGTCCCATTTCCAGAGAATTTCCGAAATGAACGCGGTTCAGACAAAATTGATATAAAAAGGGAAAAAAATTAGCGTAGTCAAATCAAATTGGAAAATGTGGTACTTTTCTGAAATGGTTGCTTAAAAAAATAAAAAAAAATAAAGTTAAAATGTTTGGGGATTTCTGGAGTTTAGGGAGGTTGTCCGGAGTTTGCGTTGCATTTCCGGAGAAACTCCTGAAATTCCGGAGTGGTTGGAAGCCCTGGGATGTGGCGTTTTAGATGCATATAGCTAAATCATAGTAATCAGATAAGTATTTAAAAAAAAATGTTTTGGAGTACAAATCCAAATATTGTCAACCAGTATATATACATTCTTAAGCATTTTATTTTATTTTTTTAAATGATTTTAAATAAATAAAATAAAATATATTACCTGCACTTTTGTCCAGAAAGTAGGCAAGTAGACAGCGCATAACAGCTTGATGACAGATGACGAGCACATTGCCTTGTCGCTCCAACTCCATGATTACCGGCTCTAGCCGCTGCACCAGGTCTTGGTAGGACTGAAGCCAAAATAAGGGGGTTAAGCTAACTCAAATCAGTGACCAATGAAATAAACTGAAATGTCACATTACTTCTCCTCCAGGATAGCGATAGTGATACTTGTCCTGGTACCTCATGGCATACTCATCTGGGTACGTTTCTTTGATAAGTTTGTAAGTCATCTCTTCACACACTCCCTGAAAGGCAAAGTAGTCAAATCTTAACAACTGAACAACCATGAACGAGTCAGCCCAGGGACATACAGCATCAATCTCATTGAGGATCTTCCACTGTTCATAGGGAACGCCAAGCTCTTCAGCCGTTTGAATGGTGCGCCTCAGTTGACTGGTCCAAACTTTCAGGTCTGACAGGCGATGTTCTTCTACGAAACCTTTCAGTGCAACAGCAAACTAAAAAAAATGATACATGTAGTTGGGACATATCAACACAGTGAAATTGTATTGACTTATTTAACACCTCTTTCCCTCTCTCTGACAGCTCAGAATCTCCACCAATGCGTCCTTGCTGATTGTGATGGCTCTCTCCATGTCGACAGAGATAAATGGAGTGAGAGTGTACATGGATGTTCATGAGGTAGTAGACAATTTTACTTTGAATATAATCCTGTACCCTGTTTACCAGGAATCTGCGGCCGACATTAATGACCTGAATAAAGGACAAACTCCTGCAGCAGAGAAAGAAACAATTAAAGTCAGGGTTTTTATTTCATATTTGCTTGCAATCAGTGGCAGTCTGTGCATTTTCTTGCAGCGCCTTCAGCGAATCAATCCAACCCTCAAAAACCAATTTATGGCTATAAAACCACGACTGCAGCTACGGCTGCGGCACATGAAAAATCATCAATAATAACCTCATACAATTGAAATATTTTTTAGGAATATAGCCATATTTTACTCACCAAAAATAATTTTTAACTGTACACAATATCCATCCTGCTTTCTTTCCCCTTTCTTTTCTAGCGCCTTCGAAGCTAATGCTGAAAGTCGAGCCTGTCCTGTCGTATTTCTGGCAGACGTTTTTATTCGATTTACTTCTGAAAATGTTTGTTCCCGTTCCTTGCTTTGGAGGTGTCCGACCTTTCTTAATGACGTACATCTTTTTTCTGGAAAAGTCCGTCTTGAAAATGGCTTTGCCAGCCAAACTGCAACCAAATTCATTTGTTTTCCTTCATCAGCCATTGTGAGTTGAGTTTGCTCACTTTGGCTGGCTCACTCTGGCTTTAGCCCACCTACTCAATCACTAGCCCAATCATAGTTGGTGAAAGCAATGACGTATCCCTACGACTGCGAGAAGGCAATGACGTATTCCTACGCCTGCGAGAAGGCAATGACGTATTCCTACGCCTGCGAGAAGCCCTGGTGACACCAAATCGAATTCTGATTGGTTAAAGCAACAGTCTTATCGACGCTGGTTCAATGCAGCAGATCCTGCAGAACTGATTGTGAAGGCCTTGAGGCAGATTTCTGACCCAGGCAACAAATAAGGGCTGAAATGTGATTGGTTAAATGCTTCAATATCAAAACACACATCTGGAAGCAGTGCAACCAGGGGGAAGCAATGAAAGGAAGCTAAAATACAATTTGGAATTATTTAATAAGTATTGATGGACAAAATATAATATATGATTCCGATATTTCTTAGGTCAGCAGAGAACGCCTTGAAGGCCCTGACGGCCCACCACTGCTTGCAATGAAGTGTAGGTTTGTCATCGCTATTAAAGAACGCTTTGCTCACCCTTTGTTCTGCACATATTATTACTAACATACTTGCTTGCAATGAAGTATAAGTGTTGCTCCTGGAAGCTTTGTTTAATCTAAACAAAGAGAAGATGGGACACCTCAAAGTATTTGGAAACTGCCCCGAGGACTGCGGCTGAGGCATTGGCCTTCCACTACGGACGCTCCAAGAGGCTTCCTAACGTGTCAGTTCTCATCTGTTTTAACTATTGAGGATGTGTTTTGGTCACATAGATAAACACGCTCTGATGTCTCACTTGTGTTTTTGACAGGTATATTAATCACTTTTTACTGTCCTAAAATGTATATTGAGCGGTTAGCCCGTCGGCCTCACAACTCTGGGGTCCTGGGTTCAAATCCAGGTCGCGTCCACCTGTGTAGTTTACATGTTCTCGCCGGGCCTGCGTGGGTTTCCTCCGGGTACTCCGGTTTCCTTCCACATTCCAAAAACATGCATGGTAGGCTGATTGGACACTCTAAATCAGTGATTTTCAAACTTTTTTGGCCACCGCCCCCTTCACCGCCGGGCCAAAATGCCAACGCCCCCCTCTTTACCCCTTTCCAACGAACGCTAGAACGACTATATTGCTAAATGTCACAAGAATTGGTTGATTCTTCAATCACAAACAGTTTGAAGACTAAAAAAAACAATTTTAATAAACAAAAATGGTTAATTTCGTTTCTTTTAATAGACCAATGCGCAGTTCACCTCGAATCATAAAAATTGATAGCTGATGCATTAAGCCGGTCGCTGTGCGCATACGTCTGTGGTTAAGCGTTGCCGGCGCGCTATTGTGTGCTCCTCTGCGGCTGACTGGATGGTGGTGGTTTCCCCAGTCGCCTGCATCGACGATAAACTCGCGACAATTAGTGATATACGGTATATGCGCGCTGCTCGTGAGCGCTCGAGCAGACAACGTTTCTTGTTTCAATAAAGCTTGTTTTTTGTCGACTTTTTATTACAGACAATCAATTTTTCCGGTCTTTCTACAAACACCAACGTCACATTTTACTGTAATTGCTCCATCGCCCCCTTCACTATTTCAACGCCCCCCATTCGCCTGTTTATTCGTCAGCGCCCCCCTGAAAGTTCACACCACCCCCCGAGGGGCGGTACCGCCCACTTTGAAAACCACTGCTCTAAATTGACCTTAGGTATGAGTGTGAGTGTGCATGGTTGTCCGCCTCCTTGTGCCCTGCGATTGGCTGGCGACCAACTCAGGCCTCTGGCCGGGAGTCAGCTGGGATAGGCTCCAGCACCCCCCGCGACCCTAGTGGGGATAAAGCGGTTCAGAAAATGAGATGAGGTTATCCCTGTCCTCCGCAGGCCAGCATTAACATTTTTTTTCCCAATGTCAATTGAGGTATTGGTGTCTATAAAATGCAAAATCGCTTACTTATCATTTTCATCTGGATCCAAAGGCTGATAAGTTACTTTATAACACTCTATCCTCTTGAGAAAATCATCCATGATACTTTCTCTATCTCTATCTGGATAGTCCGGGCTTGACACCTTCACGTCCTGTTACAAGCAGAAAACTAATTATTAACATAATATTGTGACTGTTAAAATTGATATTTCCATTTTTTTGTCCCTTTAATTACCAGGATGTTTGCAGCAATCACGTCTGGATCATCACATATAGATTCTACAAAAAACACCTGAAAGAAAAAAGCACACACCAAACCCGAGTCAAATTGAGTGGACGGCTGTTGTCACCAATCGCAGTTATACACAAGTCACTCTGCCAGCTATCCCAGTTGCAAAGGATTGAATGCAGAGTGACAATTCAAGGCATACCACTGACAATGGTAGTGAATGAGCTAAGATTTAAAAATCTTTCACACATCTCTTGGCGTCCAAGAATATGGTAAATCATATTGAGAAAGTTAATTCAAATACAGCCGTACCTCTATTTATGAATGCCTCTAGGTAACTATACAGGTTACGAAACCTTTTGATAAGCAAATGACCGTCCCAACAGATGAAAACAAGATCCAACTTACAAAATCCTTCAAAAAGTAAACGCATTCCTTATCAGTTGTCGGATTATGAAAATATTGTCACATATGCATTGATTCTCACTTTACTTGGCTCTCACTTCTGTCTCACAACAACTGTCCATTTTTCTTTGACCCGTTGTCTACTTGAACTTATGCTTGGAAGAAGCTGTGGCCGGGTGCTTTTGAGTCGCAGTCGACAACATCTCTTCATGTTTAAGATTCTCTTATGGTTTTGTTGGGTTTATTCTGTATTACTATTATACATACATGTGTAGTAAATCATTTCTTTGTTAAATCATTATTCCTATTGTTCGAAAAAGTGCTCAGGGTCGTAACCTGGCATCTAGTTCTTACCCAAGGATTGTTTATCCGACATCTCACCCAGTATCGGGCACCGAGGAGGCAGCAAGGACTCGGGCTTCCAACAACAGATACGAATATCTGCCACTTCCATAACACTGCATACCACGTGACGCACTTCGGGCTTCTTTATGTAATTGTTATATGATTGTTAGTTGTTAACAATGTTAACGATGTTAGTTTGTCAAATGAAGGCGTGATTGTTTTAATCCAAATGAGGGTTGGTTTTAGTTTCCTGTTTTGTTATTGTTAAAATACCTTGCGAATTACTGTTCGGGAGGATACTTTGAAGACAAGGGGGAAGTCTTGTAGCTTTGCTGTATCTTCCCATAAGGTCCTTATCCATGATGCAATCTATTTAATTAAATGTCAATAATTGAATAAAATGTCTGCCTGCAGTGATTGATAATTACATCGGAAGGGTAATTATTTATGAATATATCAGGTTTTTTCACCGTCGTTCGTTTTTTTTTGGAGGAAACTGTGGCCGAGTGCCTCGACCGGAACTGCCGGTGATGGGGCATCCGGTCAGTAATGAGGACGTTGACGAGTCGATGTGCACCAAAACAAACTCTCAACGTAGCATGAGTAAATGCCAGGCCAACCATGCGCACTCACTGCCCATACCTAGGAGCAATTTGGAGTGTCCAATCAGCGTACCATGCATGTTTTTGGAAGGCCCCTGGAGAACATGCAAAATCCACACAAATGGACGTCACATGGAACCCAGGACCCCAGAGCTGTGAGACCGATGTGCTAACAAGTGCTATCCACTCGCTCCACCAGACTGCAGATTTTGTATGCTTGTTATCAATTTTAAGACATTAATAAATCATTTTCTTATAATTTCCTCTCATTTCTGTTTGTATATTACATCGTTCATACAAAATTGGGACACTATGCCCAATTTTGAACAGTTTAGTTGTTAGTTGCGTGAGGACCGTGGAACGAATCAGAATCGTTTATTTATGTAAAGAAAGTTCTGTACAACTTGTGAAATTTTCAAATTACGAAATAAAGCCTGGAACCAATTCATTTTGTAAGTAGAGGTACGACTTGCATATGAATATGGTGAAAGAAAAGCACTGAAGTTTTGATCTGGAATGTCAATCATTTGCGTCAATAGGGGTCAAGGAGTTAACCTTGTATGAATTTTCCGTTACAAAGTTAAGGATAAGTTCCCGCCGCTCCCTAGTGGTGTTGGTAGCATCAAATACCTGTAAAACAAAGTGTGGAATTAAGACCAAATGAGAAGAAAAAAAACGATATAGGTCTGTTTTCATGTTCTTACAGCAATCTGGCCTCCTTCCTCATTCAGGTAGGACTTCACATCTTTTAGTGCCACCAGAGCACATTGTCTATTAAAAAAGTTATAGGAACAAACAGGCTCATTTATTCATTAACAATTTTGTAAATGTACCACTAAGTGTGCTCACTCACTTTCTTATTTGCATGGCTTCTTCATTGTCATGTCTGAAAAAGTCATAGGATTTGTATGACTTTACGGCTTCTCTCCTATAAACTCCAAGGTTGAATACTGTGGGGAAACCAGATTAGTGTAAACATACACACACAAGCACACAAAAAAAACATATGGTGACCTTCATGTTTATTGTGGCCTAGAAACTGGTTTACCTGCATTGCAACCGTATACACATGAAATTTGAGAGTAGAGACACGCTGTTGCTATGCACAGGTGGGAAACATCCTCCAACATAGCTTTAACTTACAGTGAACAACAGGCTTTTCGGTGGGATATTAAGAATGCAAAAAGTCAATCAGCGTGATTTTCCAGACAGGTAGGGGCAAGGAAAAGAAGCGAAAGCATACCTGTCAACATATACATTTTCCAATACTTTATACATTTTTTGATCATTCCAAATTGTGTGCGCCATATAACAACTTTCGTACAGAAATTGTATTCCTCTCACGTCTCTCCCTCCCCATTAACGGTATAAAACATATCTACATCATCATAGGCGCCGTTCAAAGCGGCTGCTTGTTGCAATAGCTCCCTAAACCCTCACTCGTATTCTGTGTTTTTACAGCTTTTTTTACTGATTTTTATCCTTTATTCTTATGTTTTATTGTCTCTTAGGATTTTACTTGTTACTTTACTTTATATATTATATTCGATACTTTAATGTTTAAAACTTTACTTTCAAGACTCTACTCCAAGACTCACGCTGTGCGAGACGCAGTCTTTGATCTATTAGTTTAGTTTATCTTTTCAAATTCAAATTTCTAATTTTGGACACTACTTTTTTTACCCACTCAGCCATGCCTACGCTGCTTTACGCAAAGGATCAACTGTTAGCGCTACGAAACACCTGGATTCACCTGGGCCTGGAACTCCAACGCGGAGTTAAAGAGGAAGAGAAAAGGATGCAGAGCTGGACAAAAATGTCAGGAAAAAGCGATGCTTCAGAACCCAGCATTCTATCTATTAATATGGGGAACATAAGATCTTTCCCCAACAAGATGGAAGAGCTAACGGCGCTCATCAAACAACAAGGACAATATCGGAGCATCTGCATAATGTGCTTCACAGAGACCTGGCTGGATGAGCGAATACCAGACTCTCTCATCTCCTTGGATGGCTTCAGCTGGTCATGACGGACAGAGAGGCTGAGGAGACAGGTAGGAAGAAAGACTGCCTACAGATCGGGGGACAAGAGAAAGTATAGAGCTGCCAGAGCAGAGCTGAAAAGAGGCATAAAGAAGGCCAAGGCAGCACATACTAAGAAAATCGAAGAGCACTTCAAAGAAAATAACCCAAAGAAGATGTGGCAGGGAATACGACATATCACTAACTACAAGAACAATTTTATGTCTGTAAACGCGAATGCCTCACTAGCGGAGGAACTGAACCATTTCTTTGCCCGCTTTGAGACTGACAAATCAGACCCAGTGTCAACACTCCCACTACCACCCTGCGACAATTCACTGGAGTTTCAGGAACAGGAAGTAAGACTGGAAATGCAGTCTGTGAACACCAGGAAGGCTGCTGGTCCAGACGGAATACCTGGCAAGGTGCTCAAAGCCTGTGCTGCCAACTCCCAGTACCACAGAAGAGCCGGGGCCATTGTGGGGGACCCATACCATCCTGGACACGGCCTGTTCCAGTTGCTTCCACCTGGCAGACGCTACAGGTCCTACAAAGCACGGACAAACAGGCTCAAGGACAGCTTTTTCCCAACAGCCATCAGGACTCTGAACCTGCAGCAACACGTGACGACAACACAAATCCCTTCTATGAAATTAAGTCGCAATGAAGTAACAGGAAGTTCGTTTGGCGTGGATCTGTGTTGGGTTTATTCTGTATTACTATTATAAATATAGTTGTATTAGGTCATTTCTTTGTTAAATCATTCTCTTATTATTCTCAAAGTGTTGCAAGGTCATGAACTGCCGCCTAGTCCACTCTCACATGGACTTCTCCAAGGATTGTTGCTACATCCACATACCCAGTATCGGGCTGAGAGAGTTGTTGATCGGGCAAGGACTGGATATCTGCCATTTCCAGCAACGGAGCCCATAACAAAGATATTGTTTCTGCCACGTCCATAACACTTGTGACGCACTTCGGGTTTTTCTTTATGTAATTATTATATGATTCTTAGGTCAAGGAAGTTGTAAATGTTGTTTAGGTCTAGTCTCCTGTTTTTGTTATTGGTAAAATACTTTTTACTCATACGTGATGGAATGATCAACAACTCTGTAAATTGTTTTGATTCATGGCAATAAGAGTGGTACGAGAACGTCTATTCGGGGAGACGTTCGGAAGTTGTAAGAAGAACTTGCTGAAACTCTCCTCTTCGGAGGTTTTACCTGTTGTTATCCATTTCTATTTAATTAAATGTCAATAATTGAATAAGATGTCTGCCTGCAGTTATTGATAAGTACGGACGAAGGTAATTATTAATGAACCTAACATTTTGGTCCTTCTGAGCCATGGAGGTCAATATACCGGAGCGAGAACCCAGGCGCTGCTGTTCGACATCTGCTAAGTGACCGTGCGCACGGCGTCTTCAAAACCCTTGGTGGGCCGGAGTTTTCGACGGGGGCGCCTGGATTCTCGGCGGTTGAAGACTTTTCCTGCTGGAGGGAGACATCTGATGGATCTCGGGTAAGTACACATTAATGTCTGCATGTTGTGACGGTGTTTCCAAATGCGTTAAAGGGACATTGAATGTGAGGTCCATTGTGGGCTGGTTTTCGCGTCCTGGGTGACGGCGACAAAAAACCTGTGTTTATACTAGTCAATGGCAGGTACGGTTTGGGGCACTTTGCTGGAAAGTGTCCTGTGTCTCAGGGGTAGGCACGAATATATTGTACTGGAGGTACAATGTTGGGGCTGGAAAGTGTCCTGTGTCTCAGGGGTAGGCACGAATATATTGTACTGGAGGTACAATGTTGGGGCTGGAAAGTGTCCTGTGTCTCAAGGGTAGGCACGAATATGTTGTAAATGTTGTATGGTGTTTGTGTGGTTTCTGCAGTAAAATTAAGATAAGCCTAGGAAATACAGTCGAAGGGGTGATAATATTAATAATAAATATAATAAAGTTAACTGTGTGAGGCACACGAACTAACTACAAAAAAGTAAAATATGGGAAACACGTGTTGTAAGGCGGGTTTGGATGACGATCCAAAAAAAATACGTCTAACTTGTAAGGATTGGAAAAAATTGGAAAGACAAAGCGCTTTAAAAATATTACACAGCTATATTTATGGATAAATAAATATGGGTTTGCTGGCCAGCTTAAAATGCATAAAATGCAGGATAATATATGCACTAATGCATAGAGGTAATATACATATATAAATAATATGTGAGTGGATAAAAGTGTAACAGCTTGTTCCACAGACACTAATGGCAAAATAAGACCGGGGAGAAGTTAAAAATACTATTTTGGGAAAATAGTGGGGACTCCCTCGGATAACGGGGATATATATTTAAGACCGTGGCGGCGGGAAAGTACTGTTTGGTAAGGAATAATAGCGGGGCCTCCTCGGCTGACGGGGAAAATATTTACCGAGATAGGTGACGGGCGCGGAGGAAGTTTAACAAAAATAGAGGGAGAAGAGATGGTGTAAAGTTCGACAAAAATGAGAGATAAGTTGTAAAAAAAAAAAAAAAAAAGGGGGGGGTATATATATTACATGATTACCCAGACTAGAGGGTCTCTGAAAACAAGGAATGTCGGCTTAGAATGATTTGGAATGTGGATTTTGGATACGAGAATGTTGAGCTAGAAAATTAATGGAGACACAGGTAATTGATTTGGTTAATCCAGGTATGACGTTTTGTGATTACAATTAAATTGGGTTTTTTGTGATGCTTGGGCTTGTATAACAAAAATTAGAATGGTTATTTCCAAGTGCTGGTGGTGCTTTGTTAATATAACCTATATGTACTGTCAATTTACAGCAATGTGATGGCTTATTGCAGCTTGGTTTTGATCCCGTCCGCTAGCGGGAAGATGGTGTTAAAAAAGACAAAAGAATATATACAAAATGATCATTTAAATGTTTAGCAGGGAATGTCACCTGTGTTTTTATTATGCTCTAGACTTGCCAAAAAATGTGTCGACTGCGGGGGAAGCGTTTCTGGTGCAGCGGCTGCTGATTAGATGGGAGTGAAACATGTGGGCCGCGGGGCAGACGATTTAACTGTGTTGGGCTTTCGGGAGCGTTCGGACCGTGTAAACGACTAAAATTTTGTGATCCCTTCCGTGAAGACATTATAATAACATTAATTGGCTTTGGGGGTGCTGAAGCAAACTTGAGGGCAGAAAATGGGTTTTTGCCATTGTGCTTGCAGCATACATATTCTGGATATATGGGGTCTTGGAAAAATATTGTGATGTAGTTGAATATCGGAAGAGGGGTTAATTTGACTGTTTAATGGTTGTCTTCTCTAAAAAGCGTTGTATTTTGGCACAGGGAAAAAGAGGCAACGTTTCAAGTGTTGACTCGCTGGTTTGTAAACATAAGATAACAATGCTGCTTTCGCAGCAAGAGTGGAGGTCATAGTTAGCGGCTTATGGCGTTTTCTGTTTGGATTTTTCAGAATAAGAACAATACATGGTCTGCAAGATATGCAAGGTTATGCGAATGCTTTTTTTGCCAAACAAAAATGTGGATAGAATAAATTACTTACATTACAATGTCCAAAACTTGGAAATTATATTAAACAGGGATTTGTGGCCATGAAGGAACAACTGGCAGCTACCAGTCTGATGGCGTTCCAGGATCGCATAGCGGTGGATATGATCCTTGAAACAGGGGGCGTTTGTGCAATGTTTGGAAAACAATGTTGCACCTTCATACCGAACAACACGTCACCCAGTGGATCTCTCACCAGGGCCATTACTAGCCTGCAAACACTGAACCGCAATATGCAAGAGCATTCTGGAGTAGATACGTCCGCATTGTCAGATTGGTGGGATAAGACCTTTGGAAAATCGAAAGATTTGGCTACATCCTTCGTGGTGACTATAGGCACAATTACCGCTATCCTAACATTGTGTGGGTGATGTAGTATCCCCTGTTTGCGCTACTTGCTAAGCCGACTTATAACTACTGCAATTGCCCCTACAAATTCTAAAGTACATGAGTTGTATCTTATTGGACGGTTTGGGGAAAGCAGTGAGGTCCAGGAGTACGGTAAATCCGAGGACAAATTGGACGAATATGATTATGTTTTTTCTCTTTCAGACCAGCCATGGGAGTAAGGAGTAGGCGGATAAAATCGCAGTCACCGACATTTCCATTCGTGATTACTA